>NW_023270447.1:82332240-82442412 GCF_011800145.1 Mirounga leonina
AAAAAAAAAAAAAAAAAAAAAAGGCGCACTTAAGGAAAGTTACAGACAACTACCAAAAAAAAAAAAAAAAAAAAAAATCAACAAACAAACAAAAAAACCCCCCACACACAAAATCCAAACCATTCTCCCATCTCCCCTCCCGCCTCCCCCCAACACAATACAGTTCCTTGTTTTCATTTCTTTCTTTTTTAAAAATTTCCTGCCACCTCTCCATCTGGGAAGCCAAGGGTACAACTGCTGGGGGGTGGTGGCAGGCACAGAGCGGGCAAAGCCCCATCTTTGGCCAGAGGGAGGTGGGAGCACCAGTCCCTACTACATCCTCAATCCACAGACACCATCAGCTGACCTTCCTTTCGGTTCCCGCTAGGGGAGAGGGGGGCAAGAGCAGGTGGTCCCGATGGCTGAGCAACCAGTACTCCTGGCCGGGCCACCTGGCCTACCTCTGTGCCCTTCTCCAACTGAAAGGACAGTCTCATCTCGGGCCAGAAACCACTATTACGCGAGGGCTGGACACTGCATCTAGAAGGAGGAAACTTGGTCAGGGCAGTGGAGCTATAGGCAGCAGCCGACCTTCTTCCTTGCCCACTCCTGGGGGTCACCCCCTCACAACAGCCTGTGGGCACAACCCAACAGCCTGTGGCTTCCTCATGACCGAAGAAGCTCCGTCCCAGCTCTGCGCACGCACAAGTTCCCGGCTGCTCACGGTCACAAGGCTGTGCTCTGGGCTAGCTGCGGATTCCAACGGCAGCTGGCCCTTCCTCCTCAGCAGGAGATGCAGTGGGACACGGCTTGCTGGGCCTGGCCTACACTCCCACAGGGCAAGGCTGAAAGGCAGGTGAACCAAAGATGGAGTGAGCCTGCAAAACTGACCTTGTCACCTTGGCCACCCCAAGCTGCCCTAATCACAAAAAGTCCTTTCACCCACTCCCAAACTCATCCGCTGAGTGGGAGGCTATCTGGCTGGCTGAGGGATAAGGCGCGGTGCAACGGAAGAGACCAGAAAGCCTGAGAGGACCCCGATTGTACACACACACACACACACACGCACAGCTGCTCTGCGCAGTTGCCCTTAGCCTCTTCCACCTTAAAGAGCCAAAGCACATCTCTAGGCTCTAGGGACAGAGGGGAAACTGCCTTCATTCCAGGCCCTCGCTCTGGAAAAATGGGTGAAGGGTAGCCTGGGTCTATGGGGAACCAGTCTGTCACCCCCAATCTTTGCAATGCACAGCTTGCCTTTTCCCAAATGAATGGTCGGCTCCCAAGGTAATGTTTCACAAAGGAAACATTGGTTACCAAGCTGGTGCCATCAACAGAGATGGTGCTCCACAGACCCTTGAGAGTTTAGGCATTGCTGGAGCGGGAAGATCTAGCCACCTTCTGAGCACACTGGGCACGAGGCTCGGAGTCCTGGAGCCTCTCTCTCCTGGCTCTCCTCGGACTAAGAGCAAAACACTGAGCAAGTCTCACATCCCTTACTTCTGAGCCCGGAGTGCATCTCACTCCCTGCCCTCTTCCAAAAGGAGCAAGCCTGGCTGGCAGGGAACCACCCTGAGGGGTATGGGAAGGGGAAGTCTGTTCACTTTCCCTATCTCCCAAAATACTAGAGGTGGGGTTGGCACCCTCCCCAGGCTCTCTCAGCCTGTACAGCTAGCTCAGTGTCCAGGTAGGGCCTAGATGCCCTGGGACTTAGCTGAGGGAGGGAGGTATAGGCATGGGGTGCTCATCTGTCCGGGGGGCTGCGGAGCCCTGCCCCTCTTCTGGGCGGCAGTAGGAATACAGAAGCTAAGCTCACTGAAGTCCTATTGGTTAATGTTTCTAGTGAATTTCCCAGAAACATTTTTAAGTAGACTACCAAACTACCCTTTCTCAATTAAAAATTCATTAAACTGCTAAAACCCCTCCTCCCGTGCACTTTTCCTTGCAAATCAGGTATTTGTATAAACAAACAAAAATAGGAAGGAGAAAAAAAAAGAAAGGATATTTTCAAATGGAACTTGCTTTTAAGTGATGAAGACATGCACTTGCAGGTGGGTGGACGGGAATTCTCATCTGTGTTTTGAAATCCCAAATTAATGAGCATGATAAACTGTTATTGCTGGCACCGGCTTTACCCCAAGTGGCCAAGTGGCACTGTCTGCCTCTCCGAGTCCTTCGTGGGTCCCCCCAACCCTCCCCTGACCCCCACCCTTTCCCTTTCCATTGACTTGGGACAGCCCTTGTAGACGTGCCAATCACAGTGGGAAGGGGGGGGGGGGAAGGAGGGAGGTCACAGTGCATGGGGTTCAAGGTCACAGTGGGCGGAGCAAAGGGGATCACAGTGCAAGTAAGTCAGGTCGTTCCCTCTGCTCAAGTCCAGCTGTCTGCCACAGCAGTGCGACCCGTGGCGGACGACCCAAGAGGCGGCGGCGGCGGCAGCGGCATCCTTTCCCGCACGCATTTATCTGCGCTGTTTGAAGCCCTGTGACCCATCTGGACCCAAAGGCTGTCTGATCACATTATTGGGCTGCCTGCTGTCCTCAGGTTGGGAGATCCTGGTTGGCCTGGAGGGAAGAAGATCAGAGGGTGGCCTGAAAAAGGACATAAAAAGAGGTCCCCAAATCTTAAAACTGCAGCTAGAGCACAAGGCAAAGTAGCTGTCAGCCAGCTCTGGCTCCCTCTCCGACGAGCAGACTCAGGGGACCTGCAAGTTGCGAAGCCCCCGTGGGCAGGTGAGGCAGGTGGTCTATGTTCACCTGAGCAGTGGCAGCGCGCTTCCCCTGAATCTAGAGGGCAGGGAGAGTGCTCAAGGGCCCAGCCTGTCCAGAGGCAGTGAGCCCGGACAGCTCAGCCTCCACAGAACTATGTGGCGCAGACCCTTCAGGGTGTCGGGCAAAGGTAAAGACCCCTAACCAAGAGCTCAGGAGAGGGACCAGGCACCGGCCATGGCTGCCCTCCTGCTTCTCTCCGAATCATGTGGTTAATGGTTGACTCATTTTAACATGGAAGACTACAAGGAAACAGACCTCTTCTAGGCTGCCAAGTGAAGGTTTAGAGGAGAACGGGAGTCTATCAAATTAATCAAGGGACAGGAAGAAGGTACATAGATTAGTTCAAGTCCCAGAAGAGCAAACCCAAGGAGGCCTCTCAAAGTCAGAAAGAGGCTATTTTAACAAATACTGCTTTAGCAGGAGGTGACAAATTTACATAATGCAGCCTCTAGGACTGCAGAGGGAAAAATAAGTGCTGGGAACGAAAAAGGATTTAGAAAATGCACCAAACATCACAGAGAGCTATTATGAGACCCAGAAGATAACATCTAAGCACTTCGTGGGGCACCATCTGCTGTGCCAGGCGGGGTTCTCAAAACACTACACATTTATTTGCACAACGAGTTGACAAGGGAGGTACTATCGTTATCCCATTTCCCCCACAGATGAGGCTATGAGGGTACAGAGAGGTTAGGCAGCCGGAAGTGGAAGGAAATGGCAGATTGTGACTCAGAGTTTGTGCCTTTAACCTCTGTGCCACACTGCCCTCCTCCCCACCCCCATGCCCAAGCCTGCAGAGGCGGCAGAGCAGTAAGCCACGACCTCAAAGCTTGCAGTCCCGAGCCGAAGCAGCAGACCCTGAACTTGCCCACCAGGTTGGGCTTGGCAGCTGGAGCTGCCACGGTTCCAGACCTGATTCTGCCTGCTTCTCACTACTCTGCCCGCAGCCAGGCCACTCCCCCTTCCACCTCGGAACGGCCTGGCGGAGTGGCGGATGGTCAGCCCCACCGGCTGCACTCACCTGTCGAGGATGGGTTTCTCTTGTTCCTCCTCGGGGCTGGCGCTGCCCAGGATCCGCTTCCGGGCCTCGGCGTACTCCGCCTCACGCTGCGCTAGGGACTTGACAGGAAGGGCTGGCCTGCTGGTGGAGTTGGGGCTGCTGACCACACCATTGCTGGTGGGCCTCTTGAGGATGCGGATCTGTGGAGGGGGCCCCGTGGGAAGGCTATCGTCCTGAATCACAATGGGCACTTTGGGAGGAGATTTGGATTTCCTGCTGACAAAGAGCAAATACAGCTTCACAAGTCTTACCCTTGACTCCAGAGGCCCCATCCATGTCCCTCACTCACCCCCATCACTTTCCCCTCCTTCCTCCTAATTCTAGTCGTTATTCTCTGGCCTCTGACCAGACACCAAAACTCTCACTCCTCAAAAGGGGTTTCCCAAAAGAGCAACCTTGCCATAAGCTCATGTCGTCCTCAGGTCTGCTCCTCAGACCTAACCCCAGGCAAAGGGGGGCTGGAACAGCACCTCATTCTGGGACTTCTATCCCCCGGTTCACAGTCACATCAACCACTGTTTGGCCCCTGTGGCAAAACATTTCATGCCCAGAATCCAATGACGTCAGTTAAAATCCCAACTTCCCTACACAGAGCAGAGTGTAACAGGCCGGTGTGGTAGGACCCCTTAGCTGAGGGGTCAGCAAAGTGTTCACTCTAGCCATGGCCTCCACCACAGGTGCTCACACCGGTCAAACACTACAAAGGAGCCCGCTCCACCATCCCTGCCTGGCACCAAGACGGGGTTTACCAAACCGCCTCAGCCTTCTGGTAGTGACCTGTGCCTCCCAGAGACAAGCTACTCCAGACAACTGGATCATCTCTTCAGAAGAGCTTCTGAGCAGAGACACCTCCCTCACCATGGCTCCCTGGGATGCTGGACGCGGCGGGGCTGGGGTAAAGGATGATCCTAGAAACAGTGCTTGGCAGTGCTCAGAGGAGAAGCATTGTCCAAGGCGGGTGGATGTGCACACCGGGCAATGTGTCCACAAGGAGATGTGGAAAACCACACAGGAAGGGAGAGAAACAAAAGCCACCAGGAAAAAGGGATCCAGGCAGGAATGACGGCCCTTCAACAGCCACAAAGACCCTTCCCAGAGCAGCCCCAACTAGCTTCTCTTCAGAAGCCAACAGCCTATGGGGGGGCCTGTTTTTAGAGCCCCAGTTGGCAGGATGGGAAGGGGCTGGAGCAACTCAGCTGCTGCCAGGGGGACTGGAACAAGTCCCACACGGGACAGGAATGGCATGGCAAAGGGACTGTAACCAGACATCAGTGCAGTTGCTGAGACAAGCAGACAGACAAGGAGCCAGCAATCTGATCAGAGGCAGGGAGCCAGGAAACTAGCGGGTGGGCAGGGCACCCTGGCGTCCCCTGGGGAATGATAAGCAAGTCCAGAGAAGTCCTCTCCTCCTCCTCCCTTCACTGTCCCTGTGGGAAGCCCACAGGTTACCTAAGTCCAAAGACAGACGGCTGAGGTCAACTTTCATGTGCTCTGAAACCCACTTTCTCTGCTGTCTGGGTGGGGGAAAATATCCTTAAAAAGGTCTTTGAGAATTTCTGAGAATCTTCTCTTCCAGAATACCCCCATAATGCCCTCAGCCACCACGTCATGGAGGGCCCAGAGAAATCATCTGTCCAACCTCTTTATGTCACATAGAAAGAAACTGATGTCCAGAGGGAAAAACAGCTTGTCCCAAACCTCAGAGCAACTGGAACAGAGCCAGCCTAAAACCCAAGTTTTCTGACTTGTCACCTCCCCACTTTCCACCAGACCACCTCACACCGGGTACCCACTAAGTTAGAAGGCAGATTCGACAGTCAAGCCTCACTCTCAGAGCCTCCAGCCACCACATCCTGGAGGGACACGCTCGGGAACCTGCCCTGCAAACCCTAACGGCCACCTGGAGAACACCACTGACTGCCCAGCTCTCAACTGGCAGAGAGCATGAGCCCTCAGACCAGACAGCAGCCTTACCTCTCCTTTTGTGTGATCTTCAGTTTTTTTTCCAACCGTCTGTCTATTTCCTAGAGGAAAAAAATGTATATAAAAAGTGGAAAAAAATCTCTCTTAGATAAAAACTTATGTCTTTATTTTCAGAGCTAAGGATGGTGTCCTCTGAGCAGGGACATTAGTGTGCCCTTTGAGGTAACGGATGCAGATCTCCCTTTACTAGACTCGGGTTTGGGAACCTGACTCCCTAAAGGTTCATCTCCCTCCATCCCCATGGCCATGGTGATAGTTCTAGACCTCATCATGCATCTGGGTTCTTTGTATAGCTTCCGACTAGTCTTCTGGCCTCCAATCTGTCCTTCACAGAGCCACTCAAATCAACTTTCTACACAAAAATCTGGTTGTGTCACTTCCCCACTGAAACCCCTTCAATTGCTTGCCAGATTAAGTCCAAGCTCCTAAGCACGCCTCGCCCCTAGCTTCCTTTATCTTCTGTTCCTGTTTTACATCACTGTGACACTGAGATGTTACTAAGCCCCAGAACCCAGCATGCTGATCCACCCACCCGCAATAGCCTCCCCTTTGCAAACTTCCACTGACCCTGCAAACCCCACATTGACGTTGGCCTTTGTGCGGTGAAATCTCCCTGACTCCGTACACAGTTCATCTCAGACATTAGGCTCTCCCTTTTCCATTCCTTCATAAGCACAGGTATCACATATTTTACAGCCTCTTCTCTCCCACTGTTATGGACTTGAACTCTGTGACTGGTACCTAACCAAAGGTCTAGAACAAAACAGAAGCCTAACATCTGTGAAACTGGATGGCAGTGAGCCCTCAGGCCCTCGGCACCAGGAACTCTGTGATGCTCCCATACCCTCACGCACAAGGGTCCACACACTGGACAGGGGAAGCTGTGCGCGGGCAAAGACCAAACCTTCAGGCTCCTTGGCTGCCCCACTGCTTTTTCATACGAAACATCCCACTCAACTGTCCTCAGTGAGGACAAGAACATTTAGCTACTGGGGTAGGAAAAGGTGTATGAAAAATTATTTCTCTGAAGAAAAGGCTTTTAACAGTGGTTCTCAACCAGGACTGGCTTTGCCCACCAGGGAACATTTAGCGGTGTCTGGAGACATTTTTGGATGTCCCTGCCAGAGGGGAGGTGCTACTGGCAGCTAGTGGGTAGAGTCCAGGGACACTATGCTGCGAAAATCCTATAATGCACAGAACAGCCCCCACAGCGAAGTATTACCTAGCCCCAAATGTTAGTAGTGCTGAAGTTGACAATCTTGACCTACAGGATATATGGGATTTTTCAAAGGAGTCTAGAACTTGCAAAATGTTAAGAATCACTGCCTTAACTGCCAGTAAAGTCTTTGAAATTTGCTGAGATCCACCTCAGGGCCAAGTGGGTAGCCAGTTTTCATGTTCCAAATGTCTTGAAAATGACTATTCTACAGCTGATGAGTACAGTTCAAGCTGGTTAACTATAATGTTCAGAACCTCTACATTCTTACTCATTTGTTAGGTTTATTGACTATGCAAAGAATCAAAGATTATTTTCTAGTAAATTACCATTATGAAATGATCTTCTTTGCCTTAAAATTTATTATTTAATATGAATAAAGCTGTGCCAGTTTTCTTTTGGTTAGTATTCCCCAGACTGTTTCTCTCTTTTCCTTCTCATCTTTCCCTCTTCTTACTTTTGTCTCCTGTAAACAATATGAAGCTTGATTCACCATGTGAAGCTAGATTTCAATCCAGTCGGACACCGACATTCACTCTGATTGGTGCTGAGTTGTGTTTAACAGATTTTGGTTTTTTCACCTACCCAACATATATTTAGGGGCAAGCACAACAGACTGTATTCTGAGGGTCCCATCAACTCTGGGGAGGGGCTACGAAGCCACCAGATGGAAGACCTCTCCTTCAAGCTTAGGATACATGCTGACACTCAACAACTGTCTGGTGACTGACTGGCAAAGGTGTACTGAGAGCACGGGCATGACCTGGATGGTTTCTGGGAACTGACAGACGCGCAGAGTCTAGGCTCACAGCACTGTCTGTGTCAGAATTGTAGTTCTTCTAAATTTTTTTTATTAATACCGGTGGTATAGCCTGAGTAGATCCTATGTCTCACATTAGTCTAAAGCCCGTTACCATGTAAGGGCTTTCCACAAATAACTTGGTTTTAAAGCTCCATACTGTCTCATTTTGTTCCCACCTGAAAATGACACTAAATTCTTACTCAAGTTTCTCCATCATAAATGCAAGGTCTACCATCTGTGGGATTTAGAGGCCCTCACACAGGGTCAGAACCAAATGCCTCCACGGGCCAGGCAAGTAACCCAAACTCCTTTTGCAGGGAGCCCAGTGGGGAATTGAAGGGGCTGCAAGGCACCAAAGGGCACTGGCCCTGCCTACAGACAGGCAGCAGAGCCTTGGCTGACATGGCCAGAGCTGCTATTTTAGGAAAAAACAAATTCAAGATTTTTATGGGAAAGCTCTACATTTTTAAACTTCATTACATGAACTCTCACTTTCATATCACTATAAGATAGCCAAATAAGGCATTTAGGCAAATGGGCTAATACGTGACTCAAATTTTTTTTTTAAATTGTGGTAAAATACACATTACTTTAGCTGAATGTGAGAAGTCCCATCCAGGTTTCTCTCAGGAGAGCAAACTGCTTCCTTCTTTCTGTAGGGCCTTAGGGAAGATAGAGAATTTGCCCAGGCCCAGCAAATGGAGGCTGGATAGAGAAAAGCCCTTTAAGAGGGCATTACGGACCATATCTGAGTAAAGGGGCCTCTGTCCCCAGACTACATATACCTGACATATAAACGGCTGGCTTTAAAAATAATGCCTTGGGCGCCTGGGTGGCTCAGTCGGTTAAGCATCTGCCTTCGGCTCAGGTCACGATCCCAGGGTACTGGGATCAAGCCCCACATCAGGCTCCCTGCTCAGCAGAGAGCCTGCTTCTCCCTCTCCCTCTGCCGCTCTGCCTACTTGTGCTCTCTCTATCTCTCTGTCAAATAAATAAAATCTTTAAAAAAATAAAATAAAAATAAATAAAAATAAAAATAATGCCTTACGTCAATATAATGCTTTATGGCTGTCAAATACACTTCCCCCAGACACTCATTTTCTGTTTACACCACCCCTGTCTGATAGACGAAAGAGCTTTTACCCCTTTCTGTCAGATGAAGGAATGTGGCTCTGGGAGGTTAAGAAACAAACCCAATGTCACAAAGTAAACCACAGAGGCAGCCCGAGAACTGCGGCCTTTCGAGGCCCTCCCCAACGCCGGCACAGCTCCACAGCTGCTCAACCCCCTGGAGATGGTAAAGCCAGTAGATCCTGATCTCTTCCTCATCTCCCCTGAATGTCACACTGCTCCGTGGCGCTCCAATGACTAGCGCTCCCATCAAACTCCATCACACCAGGCAGGATGGCTTATCAGAGCTGAGCAGGAATTCTTCCATCAGATTAGAGAATGGGATATAAATCCAACAGCTTTGGGAGAAAGCTGATCCCGACCATGTCCAGACGGCCAGCTGGACACCAGTGTGCCCAGAGCTGGCCCTGCTAAGGAGTGCCCTGCCAGCAAATGGAGAGAGCGCTGCAGCTCCCTCTGGCGTCTGTCCAGATATCATGAGTCAGAACATTCTCTTTTTGGACAAGGCCTTGCAATGGAGCTGCTCTCAGTCTCGTGCTCTGAAGCGCTGCACCAAGCCAAAGCTTTCCTACGGGGTGCACTACAAGGAGAATGCCTGTCTCCTCCAGAGACAAGTGGAGCCCAGTGGAATTAAACAGGCCTCAGAATGCTGTGTGAGGAAGCATCTAGATGTGGGCCCCAACAAGAAACCTATTACCTAAGGGCACCTTCTCTTTTCATAAGGATGAACAGAACCCTGGTCCAAGGTCAACACTTCTGTGTTAGAGGCCCAAACTCCACACGTAGTGAAAGAAACCCATATATAAGCTCATCACTCTATGACTTCTCGGAGCGACAAGGGGTCACCAGGACACAAGCAGGTGTTAGGGCATAAGCATTATCAGAGGAGAGGTGCTAAGAAAAGTTTGATTTCCCATGACTGTTCCTGGAAAGGCTGCTATTTTTGGTCAAGTAGCACTGAGCAGACTCCAGAAGATGATGCCCTGTGCTCTGCTAAGAGGTGTGGTCTCCTCTTTGGGTCAAAACCTAAGCAAAAGCTCTGTTGCTACTAACAGCTACAGAGATCACTTGCCCTGTGGGGCTACATCTCTACAAAATGAGGTACACCCTTCTTGGTCCGACAGAACAAGCAAAACCAGAAGGAAGGAGTGAAGGCAGGAGGTCATGAAGAACCACAGTGGGGAGCAAGGTAGTTCTAGACAGGGCCAGTCCCTTATGGGAGGTAAAGGAGAGGCCCCAGCCACAAGGTGAATGAAGTCAGATGCAGCGAAGCAACATCTGCAAATTCCACTCACCTGAGGAAGAAGCACAGCTTCACTGGCTGCTGATGCCCTTAACCTTGCAATGACTGTCTTTGTGAGCTCCCACAGAAAGCTGGGGGATGGAGGCACACGAGGGAAAGAGCAGGGGAGGGGACATCCCAGCCTACTCTGTTACACAGCCACCATCTTCAAAAGGATTAAAGGAGACAAAGAGGATAGGGATGAATCTGCAAGGGGAGGCAAATTAGCAGTAAGAGGTGGATGAGAAAGGAAAAAACAAAAGTGGGAAGCGGAGAGAAGAGGCAGAAAGGCAAAGAAGAGCAGTAACTGGGCTGCTCTGGGCCTTGGTGCAAAGTACAGCAAGTACAGCTCAGCCACAGCTGTACTCTCAGGCCTGAACATTCAAGAAACAGACTACTCAGTTTACCTAGGGGTGATGACGCCCTGGGGGACTGATTCAAACTAGCCAAACTCACAAGAGACAGAGTGAACAAACCCAAATCCTCCTCTGCTACACTGGGGTGGAGGGGGTGTCCACCCTTTCTGGTGCCTGACCTTCTGCTGTCCCCCGCCACCCCCCACCCCCCACCATAGTGCCAAAGGAGCGGACTATCCTGTTCCACCACTGCATCCCTCCTCTGATAACCAGAATCGCTGGTCACCAACACAATCAACACAAGTCCTAAGATTTCAAGAAATCTTGTATCAAATGGAGATTCCTGGCTCCGAGTGAGGAACCTCTTATCAGCAGAAGTTACTATTTAAGTGACTCTTCTCAGATAATCTGCTTCTCTTTGTCAGTTTCCATTTCAGAAGATGACATTTTCTGACTTCCAAATTCAAGGAATAACGACTGGTTTTGGACTCTTTGCGACCATGTACCACAGGTTTGTCTGGTCTTGTGCAGCTACCCCAAACAGGGGAGCACATATCTGCAGACAGACACTGGGTGGAATCTAAAAAGAGACAGGAATCCCACGTACAGGGTTTCTCTCAGAACTGAAGCCTGACAGGTCCTGATGAACACAATGCCACCATTTCAGTAAAAAAGCACAGAAGGAGATGCTGGGAAGGAGGAGAAAGCAGGCCTTCGTTCCAACACGTCTGGCCCTGAACTCCCAGCACCAGTGACAGCGCCAGGCTGGGCCTGATCTCTCTAAGTCTTGGGCACGACCCCAGCAAGGCACCTATGTCTCCCATACCACACATCTGCATGAGATTCTGTCTGTTCTTACAAGGGCCCCAATTTCACTTAGGAGTGAAACACAAGAATTCACAGCTAGAGCCAGCAAAATCTGGTTTAAAACTATCAGATAAAAAGGTCTCTGTACTTTCAGAGCACACCACTGGCCATGTCAAATCCAGACGTGTAATCCACAGACACTTCTCCAAACCAGCCCCACTCCAACTCTTGTTTTTTTGTTTTCTACAATTTTATTTTTTAAGATTTTATTCATTTATGGGGCGCCTGGGTGGCTCAGTTGGTTAAGCAACTGCCTTCGGCTCAGGTCATGATCCTGGAGTCCCTGGATCGAGTCCCGCATCGGGCTCCCTGCTCAGCAGGGAGTCTGCTTCTCCCTCTGACCCTCCCCCCTCTCATGTGCTCTCTCTCATTCTCTCTCTCAAATAAATAAATAAAATCTTAAAAAAAAAAGATTTTATTCATTTATTTCAGAGAGGGAGAGAGAGGGAATGAGCTGAGCGGGGGAGGGGCTGAGGGAGAGGGAGAAGCAGGCTCCCCACTGAGCAGGGAGCCCAATGTGGGGCTCGATCCCAGGAACCGGAGATCATGACCTGAGCTGAAGGCAGACGCTTAACCGAACCGACTGAGCCCCCCCCCCCCCAACTCTGCCCACCTGCCTTGTTTCTCTCCGTCAGTGGTGTGACAGTGACAGTGCTTACTCTACCGCCTCTGGCTAACTCCAGGGAGGGAAGCCCCCAAAGTCTTACCATGCTGGGTTTGATTCTGAAGCGATGCTTCATTCAGGATCACCGTCAAGATCAAAACATTAACTCAACTCCTGGGCAAACACTATCGGTTAAGTCAAAAAAAAAAAAAAAACCCGAAAGGTGGGATGCCTGGCTGGCTCAGTCAGTGGGGCATGTGACTCTTGATCTCGGGGTAGTAGGTTCGAACCCCATTCTGGGTATACAGACTACTTAAAACTAAAATCTTTAGGGGCACCCAGATGGCTCAGTCTGTTAAGCGGCTGCCTTCGGCTCAGGTCATGATCCCAGGGTCCTGGGATCGAGTCCCACATCAGGCTCCCTGCTCAGCGGGGAGCCTGCTTCTCCCTCTCCCTCTGCCTGCCTCTCTGCCTACTTGTTCTCTCTCTCTGTCAAATAAGTAAATAAAATCTTTAAAAAATAGGGGCGTCTGGGTGGCTCAGTTCGTTAAGTGTCTGCCTTCGGCTCAGGTCATGATCCTGGGGTCCTGGGGTCGAGCTCTGCATTGGGCTCCCTGCTCAGATGGGAGTCTGCTTCTCCTTCTCCCTCCCCCCCGCCCCCCCCCCAGTGCGCTCTCCCTCTCTCTGTCAAAATAAATAAAATCTTAAAGAACAAAAACAAAGATCTATTTAAAATAAATAAAATAAAATCTTTAAAAAGGCAGCATTCAGAAGTTGAGACACAAGACCATCAAGGCCATGAATTCATTGGCTGCCTTTTTAATACAGACACATTAGTGTATTGGAAGGTTCTATTTCCCACAAAACACTCCTCCATTCTGTTATTCCGTTAGCAAGGAAAAAGATTCCATTTTAAGTGGGTTACTGTGGGGGCACAGGATATAGTTTTAAAATTCCCTCCCTAAGGAAGTCCATGCTTTGCTAATGTATCTCAAAGGTGTCCTTTTGCTTCACTGTGACAAAAAGCTGGACACAAGCATTTGTGGAAAACCTACTATAAGGTAGGAGATGTGCCAGATGCTGGACCCCCAGAGGTCAGGCAATCATCGTTGAAGAGGAGAGCCCAGCCAGGAGGGAGAAGACAGATCAGGGAACCACAGCTGCTACATTAGCTGTACGAACAGTGTTTTTGGAAGAGAAATGGAGAGTAAGCGATCCTGCAATGAGGAGTCAGGGAAAACTGCAGAGACCTAAAGAACAAAAGTGTCAAGGAAAAGGGAGGGGTATAAAAAAAATCGAGGGGAAAGATGAAAACATGAAGAGAAGGAAAGGAAAAAAAGGAAAGGGACCCCAAATAAGAGATTTCCTAAACTGAAAAACTTCTGAGATTACTTGAGCTGCAGTAGGCAATGGCTTTTATTAGCTGGTATGAACACTACTTAAAAAGCTGCTGCAGAAAGTCAGCTGTACTTCACTGGGCCAGCAAGGTAAGAATTTGAAGAAACCAGGGGCACCAGAAAACCCTGAAGGGCTCTGGCGGAGTGCGTGTAAAGACAAAACAATTCTTACTTCCTTGGAAAGGAAAACTGCTTCCTGCTTTCCTTCCCAAGTTCACTGGGGCTTTCAGGATCTCTCCGCACCTGCCCAGGAAGAGGAGATCCTTTGGGCACACTCTCCAGCTACGCCCCCCAGTCCAGTGGCCACCACACATGGCCAGTCCCAACTGAGCCGTGCTGTAAGCGCCAAATGCACAGCAGGTTTCCCAGACTTAGTCCAAAAATAGTGTAAAATAGCTCATTAACCTATTATCAGTATTGATTACATGCTGACATGATACTATTTGGGGTATACTGCATTCCGTTTAAAATATTAAAATTAGGGGCACTTGGCTGACTCAGTGGGTAGAGCATGCGACCCTTGTTCTCAGGGTCGTGAGTTTGAGCCACCCTCCCCCCACCTGTTGGGTGTAGAGATTACTTAAATAAATAAAACTTTAAAAAACTACTAAAATTAATCCCACCTATTTCTTTTTACTTTTTAAATGTGGCTTTGAGGAAGTTTTAAATTACATGTGTGGCTTGCATGGTACTTCCTTGGACAACACTGCTTGAGATCTAACTTTAGAATAAGATGTATCTATCTGTTATACATTTAATCTTTCAGTAACTAGCAACTTAATTCCTTAGGGACCCAAGGGGCATGTTGTTTACTGATGTGCAAAACCTACTCTGGTGAGTCCTGTCATTTTGGCATGACAGCAACTAGCACTTACCCAGTGCCCAATGTTTGGTCCAGACCCAGCTCTGAGTAACACTCACACCTAGTGTCAAACTAGCTCTGAAGCTGCTGTTGTTGGAGTCACCAAAGACCTCCACTGCTGCCAAATTCAATGGTAAATTCTACATCCTCACTTCACTCAACCTCTCAGCATCATCCAACACTGCTCAAAACTCCTTCCTTAAAGCATGTTCTTTCTTTTTTTTTTTTTTTAGGGGGGGAAGGGAAGGTCAGAGGGAGAGAGAGAATCCCAAGCAGGCTCCACGGCAAGTGCAGAGCCTGACACGAGGTTCATTCAATCCCACCACCCTAATCATGACCTGAGCTGAAATCAAGAGTTGGACACTCAGCTGACTGAGCCACCCAGGTGCCCCTCTTAAAGCATCTTCTATACCAGCCTCCCAGATCCCACCTCCCACAGTCTCCTCCTACCTCCCTGGTAGCTCCTCTCACACCCCGTATTTGATTTCTTTTGCAACAGGATAGGCTCCTCTTCCTATCCAGAACTCCTGAGGTTGGAGAGTTTACACCTCTCCTCTTCTGTAGCTCCGCTGGCCTATTCAGTGATCTCATCTCGTTCCACAGTTTTTTCTTTTTCTTTTTTTTTAAGATTTTATTTATTTATTTGAGAGAGGGAGTGAGCATGGGGGGGGGGGGGGGAGAAACAGAGGGAGAGGGAGCAGCAGACTCCCGCTAAGCAGGGAGCCCGACGTGGGACTCAATCCGGGGACTCTGGAATCATGACCCAAGTTGAAGGCAGATGCTTAACCAGGTGAGCCCCCCAGGCACCCCTCCACAGCTTTATAGACTGATACACAACTGCTGACTCGATATACCCACTTGGATTTCACAAGGGACCTAACCTTACCAGGTCCAAAACCAAACTCTTGATTTCATTCACTCACC
This sequence comes from Mirounga leonina, assembly GCF_011800145.1. Taxonomy (NCBI): domain Eukaryota; kingdom Metazoa; phylum Chordata; class Mammalia; order Carnivora; family Phocidae; genus Mirounga; species Mirounga leonina. The sequence continues at coordinate 82,347,472 of NW_023270447.1, forward strand.
CAAGTCTGCTTCTCCCACATTTCCTCCACTTAGCCCATCTCAGAAATTCCAGTCTTCTCACAGCTCAGCCAAATACTCTGGAGTCAACTCTGATGCCTCTTTCATACCCCACATCAGAATTTATTGATTCTACTTCCAAAACACGTCCTGAATTTTCTCAACACTTCTGCTGCTATGACCTCCCTGGTCCAAAGTACCATAGCCCTTGAATGGACAGCTGAAATAGCATTCTCATCAGTCTGTGTTTCTACTCTTGCCCCTACAGTTTATTTTACACACAGCAGCCAGAATGATCCTTTTAAAAACCAAGTCAGTCTCTGCTCAACACCCTCACATAGCTTCCTATTTCAAGGTAATACCCACCATGGCCTAGTAGCCTCTACAGGATCTGGCTCCCTGCTACCTCTGACTTCTTCTCCTACCACTCTGCGCTATTAGCCCCCACTGTTCCTCAAATAAAACAAGCATGCTCCAGCCTCAGGACATTTGCACTTGCTGTTCCCTCTGCCCGAAATGCACTTCCACCAGCATCTGCACACTTGCTTTCTTATTTCCTTTGGTCTCTCTGCCTATCTTTATGGAGAGGCCTTCTCTGACCTTCCCCCCCCCCAAAATGGCACTTCTGCCAGTCACTTTTTATGCTCCTTATCTGTTTTATTTTTCTTCATTGTGTATGTGTATAAAACATTGTTTTACTGCCTTTCTCCACTAGAAAGCAAGCTTTATGAGAAGAAACTTCATTCACTACAGTTGTCCATAGTGCCTAAAATAGTACCCAACATATGAATTAATGAACCATCCTATGAAACAGGATTTTAGAAATATAATTTTTTAAAAAGATTTTATTTATTGGGGCCCTGGGTGGCTCAGTTGTTGGGCGTCTGCCTTCGGCTCAGGTTGTGATCCCAGAGTCCTGGGATCGAGCCCCGCATCGGGCTCCCTGCTCTGTGGGAAGCCTGCTTCTCCCTCTCCCACTCCCCCTGCTTGTGTTCCCTCTCTTGCTGTGTCTCTGTCAAATAAATAAATAAAATCTTTAAAAAAAAATTTTATTTATTTACTTGAGAGAGAGAGACAGCATGCACAAACAGGGGGAGGGGAAGAGGCAGAGGGAGAAGCAGGCTCCACGCTGAGCAGGGAGCCTGACATGGGGCTCGATCCCAGGACCCCGGGATCATGACCCGAGCCGAAGGCAGATGCTTAACCGACTGAGCCACCCAGGTGCCCCTGAAACAGGATTTTAGAGATATATTCCCATTTCACAAATGATTTAGAAACTGATTCCAAGAGGTTATTTAACTAGGCCATGGTTCCATAGCTAGTATGGAGGGGAGCCAGAATTTGAAATGGGTCTATCTGGGTCCAAAGGCAGCAACACCATCCATATTCTAAGGCTATAAGGGGGCGCCTGGATGTCACAGCTGGTTGGGCGTCCAACTCTGTTTTGGCTCAGGGTCGTGAGATCAAGCCCTGAGTCAGGCTCTACGCTCAGCGTGGAATCTGCTCGGGACTCTCTCCCTCCCTCTCCCTCTGCCCCTCCCCACCACTCATTCTCATCTTCTCTCTCTCTCAAATAAATAACTATTTAAAAAATAAAAACAAAAACAAAAAACAAAATAAGAGCTAAGGCCGCTGTAGGCCTTTCTCAGCAGTGGTGGCCGCAGCAGCATTCTCCAAGCACCTGCCGCAGGTTCGTGTAAGGAAGGCACTGTGCCCTCCCTTTACCACCTCTCAGACTCAGCACAATCCAAGGGATGTACAGCAGCCTTGCTACACACTCAAGAGGTTAAATGACTTGCCTAAGGCCACTCAACTAGTAAGTGACAAAACTGAACCCTAAATCTCAAGAGGAGGAAGCAAAAAGGTTCAGGAGCTGGCTAGTGGGTGGCCACAGGAACTACCAAGCAGGATAAAGCCTGACAGGGAACACCAACCTGCCTCCCCTACACCCCAGGCCAGGTTAGTGCAAGCTCAGGGTTCCTAAGGAGGGACTATAGCAGTGGCAGATCACAACAAAGTCCAGATATGAAGAGGTACCCAAAAAGAAGTAATTCTTCAACAGAGAACAAGCCTTACAATTTAAATGTAACTCAAGCTGGATACATCTCAGAAACTATGAGTTGCCATGTTGAGACACTGTTTCCTTCTGCTTCCAGTACCTCTTCAAAGGGGCTCCATGGGGCGGGGGGGGGGGGGGGGGGGGGGGGGGGCGGGAATCCATGCAACCCTTTCCTTTAAAGGTGCAGAACAGGCAGCAGTAGGAGTAATGGTGGTGAGCCCTGTCCTTGGAATAAAATAGTGGGTAGAATCTAACGGGGCTCCCCTTTCTCCAAGTTTATTACTGTTTTTCCCTTCCAACTTGTACAGAAAAGAGTGTATTAGTCCTCAGGCGCAGCAATAAAAGAGACCCCTCAGCCAGTCTCAGGAATTTCCCACTCTTCCCAGACAGAGGCTGTACTGGAGTGGCTGGGGAGCTGGAGAACAACGTCCTCCCGTTCACAGCAACGGCACTCTGTGCCCTGACATCTGCCTTTGCATGATGCTTTACTAAGTGCTTCACTCAGCTCTTACCATCAGGCAAAGCAAGATTTTATTAACCTAAGTTTACAAAAGAAGAAAATGAAGCTGAGAGAAAGATAGGCAGTGATTTGCCCAAAAACCAGACCTGGCACCTAAACCTTTAGCCTAGCCTTCTGACTTTTGTTATTATTGCCATGGACAGAGTAAGTGGGTCACTAACTGGCAGAAGTGACCTACTCTTTCTTCCTTTTATTAAAGAAGACAGAAAGGCTCCTCTCCGAAAGGAAGTATGCATTTGGACTCCGGGGAATGGCACAAAATCATTCTTACCTCCCCTCTACACCACCACGAGGGTTTATCCAAACACCCAAGGGCAATGTCATCAAAGCCTAGTTAGAATCATGGTACTAAGCACGGGCAGCAAACACAATGCCTCCAGGACCAAGCCAATAAAGCCAGCAGGACAGAACACAAGAGGTTACACAATACATAAAGTGCGGACTCCAGAGGAGAGGAGAGAAGAGGAGAGCAACCAAGACCCAGGTAAAGGCATTCAAACTCAATATATATATAAAAAAATGTGCATCCCAAAGAGTATATAGGCTGAATACCCAAGAGCTGCCAGTTTGCAACTACAGATACAGGGATCCTTAAGACAGCGGGCAGAGTTATTAAATCTTCTCAAGAGATCTGAGCAAAACTTATTTATATTATCTCTTTTCACCTGCCCAGATGTTAAAAAGTTATTTCCCACTTATGGTCAAGATTTCAACCAGCATGTCACTTGCCATCAGTGTTCACTGTTTTTAGTGTTACAACACACAGCAGCAGCATCCTCTTAGCTCTTGAGAACCAAATTCGAGTTTCTCGGACAGGAAATTTAGTACCTCCCCATCAGGTCACAGAGGCAGAAGGTCAATCCCAGGTGAGACAAGTAACTACTTCAAAGGAACTAGCAACTAAATATCCTAAGGCACTTAACTGGTTAATTATCTGCTGAAAAGCAAAGGTAAACAAACAGTCCAGAATGCTCCCTGAGAGTGTGGGCTCAGGATGCCAATAGCTGAGCTGAGATCCACGAAGTGATTTCCTCTCCTGGACACTAGGAATAAAAACACCTCCATGTCAATAGGTCACGGAGACTGATTGGGAAGATGAATGTACAAATGTACTCCACCCAGCCTGTAGTGAGCCCTTAAGATGCTATCTAACAAGCCCTTCCAAAAGGGGCCCGTGGGATTTGGGAGTTTGCAGGCTTATGGTCAGAGTCCATTCACCATCCAGTCGTGCAGCCAGGTAGCAAAAACAGAACTGACAGCTGGAGGGTCACAAATGCCTGTATAAGCCAAGAAGGCCAGAGCATGAGGGCTGGGAATTTGGCTCTCATGGTCTAGGAAGAGTGGTGACAATCCTGACCTCTCCAGATTCGAGTCATAACTATCCTGTACAATCTCATCTAAGGATCACAACCCTAAAGAATGCAATTTCAATGTACATATTATTCCTTTAAAAGGAATGACTGTTATTTCCTGTGTTCATTTTATAAGGGCAAGAGTTTTGGGTGTGGGGAGGGGATGACTTACTGGGAGGGACTTTTTTTTTTTTAAGATTTATTTATTTATTTATTTGAGAGAGAGAAAGAGATAGCGAGAGAGAGCGCATGAGACAGGGGAGGGTCAGAGGGAGAAGCAGACTCCCCGCTGAGCAGGGCCCCGATGTGGGACTTGATCCCGGGACTGCAGGATCATGACCTGAGCCCAAGGCAGTCGCCCAACCAATTGAGCCACCCAGGCGCCCTGGGAGGGACATTTTGAAATGTCTTACCCTCAGGGATAAGATTCTTTATCTACATAAGGACTGAGGTCAGGATTTGTTGCTAATTTCTGAGGTGGTGGGTCTTAACCTCTATCTTCCCATCAAACATCCTGCAGAGAGCTGAATGTTAAAGAGAAGAATGCTTGGCAGAGGCTAGCAGTTAAAAACACTTCAGCAAGAGAAATCTCTATGGTTACTACTTAAAAAAAAAAAAAAATGCATTCTGTATTTTGGCCACAGCTATAAGTAGCTAAACTCAGTCTTCTCCTAGGAAACCAACAAGTCAGTAACTGTCCCAACAGAAAAAAAATTACTCCGGTGGGGCAAGTGTGCAGGAAAGAACACACCATACCTTGTGAAGGCTTCTACCTGGTACAGCCAGAAAGGGATATTACTGTGGGGAAGCCACTGCAGTATAAAGGTGAGAACTGGAAAGAAAGGGCTGGCCCCAATAATACGTTAAGTCATCAGATCCAGACAGCAGTGACTTTTCTCTTTGTAGGAATTTACTGAAAGCTTCAGAGAGGTACACTAAGTTCTCTCCTGTTGTATAAGGAAAAGCAAGAAGGCCTGTGACTGCCTGAATTTCCAGGCCACAGCAACCATGGCAGCTCTCTCAAACACCCAGAGCATGCTGGTAACAGGCCCCCCATGCAGCCTCAATGAAAAGAGCTGAGAAGTTATAGTGAAAAGCTCATTATCGTACCTTCTTTGAAACCATAGTAAAACAGATCTTTTTCCAGAGTCTCAGGGACAGACTGCTCACAGCATGATCATGTCTAAACTGGCCAACTGCTTTATAGAAAGTCCGCACTGAGCACATCACAGTCCTTAGGACCCAATCTTCCCAGAAAGACCGGAATAGCTTAGAAATGGCTCCTTTAGGCATAGTACACGGGGATTTGTGCTTTCTCATACCACAAGTCTTAAATGCCTTCTTTACTATAGGGATAGACAAAGAAATCAGCACCAGGTAGCTCCAAAATAACTGTTATTTGCCCACTACCCACAGCCACTGTAAATATTCCATAATGACAGCAGTTACAGGAAGTGCTGAGGACATCAAAGTGAGGTAGAAGCCATGCTTCGGGGAGAATGGCCTCTTCTCTAAAGAATAAGAAGTTAATCAAAGTTCTTACCTCTTAAATTAAAATCTATGTCACCACTCTGCTTAAAACAAAACAAAACAAAAAGCCTTGACCATGTACAAGGAGGCCCTTCTAGATCTGGCCCCTGCATACCTTTCTGGCCTCATCTGTTTCCATTCAGCCCTGCCAACTCCCTACCCTACAGCCAGAAGGAAGTATTTGAGTATTTGTAGCTCTCCCAATGCAGCACATTCTTCTCTTGCTGCCTATATGCACATTGGCCCTACACTCTACCCACCTCTCCCAGACTTAAAACAACTTAATTCTAGTGGTCCTTTGAATCATCACCTTCTCTACAGGACTGTCTCTGATCCCAGCCACGGTATCCCATCTATGCCTCTTCCAAAGAAAGTGCTGCCTTGCCCATTTGACTCCTCCAGCCAGTGCCTGGTACACAGTAAGTTTTCAGTGTTTACTGACACCTTCCTACAGTAGACTTGTATGCCACCCAGCATCACTGATGGGGCATGTTTAGAGGCTCAAAGAGGGTAAAAAGTAAACATAAATTTGAATTCTAGTCCAGAAGACCAGTCATCCTTTAACTTACGATATATTTTCTTTCAATTAGCTATATGACTTGCCCTTGCCAAAAACAAAATACAACTTTTGAAATGCAAAGAAATCATAGAGGTTGCCAATGCATTATAATAAGTCCAATTCCATTTGTGTACCATCTATCTTCCCTTAGGATCGGATTAGCCCATTACCTACAAGATGGACTAGGTCATGTCTTTTTTTTTTTTTTTTTTGTCTAAACAAGTGAATATGTAAGACTTCAAACTATCAGAAACTGAGCAAACTGTTGATCTGATTTTTCTTTTCTGGAGCTCAAAGATGTCTTCCAATTACAAAATGCTCTATTTGTCCCCTGAAATGTGCTTAAGACAAAGGACAGAATTTAGAGTTTGAATCAACATTAACTCAATTTATATTTTCATTTCTCCCAAAGGCAGTGTATTTTTAAAGAAGCATTTCCTTAGCGGAATGTAAGCTATATTCCTTGAATTGTCCTTTGACTGGGGATGTAACTCCTTGGGAGGAAACAGGCAAAGGAACAATTCTGTATTAGGTCAGTGTTCACCATACTAAAAGCAAAAAGCAGCCTATTTACAGAACATCTGGAGTTTTTCTCAAAGCCTTCCTAGAATGACACAATAGCACTCAATATTGAGTATTTTGAAGATATGCAAGAAAAAATGACCTCAGATGTATTGACACATAAGACATTCCAGCATGATGTCAAAATTTTTTGTGGTGATGACAGCAGGGATCACCAAAAGCCTCTACTTTCAAGGATCAGAACTACCTCCAGATCATATAAAGTTAGAGTGTTCACTTTAGAAATTAGCCAACCCCCATTTGCTAGTCTTCTCACCATCCAGGTTGCTTCTTTGGACAGGTGGGTACTTAACACTCATTACTATGTATCAGGTGGAAGACAGGATAAACAGAAGCTAAGACTTAAGATGCAACTGACTACATCTGAAAGACATGTACAGTGCACTGGTTTCCCAGTGATGCGGACATAGTGCTTCAGCCCCTCCCTGGCTCCCCTCCCACAAAAGTGCACATCTACAAAACCCTTTGTGAAATTCAAAAAGGGAATCAAATTCAAGAGAGTTTTCAAATATAAGCACAAAGCAAACATATTAAAAAAGGAAGGTAATGCCCAACTCCCAAGTCTTCCCCAGGTCCCAGGTAAAGAGACAGCAAAATGCTACAGACTGAATCCTGTTTTGGAGTCAGACAGGCTTGGTGTCAAATCCCAGCTCCCTACTTACTATCTGTGTGACCTTGAGCAAGACAGGGTACTCCCTAAACCTCAGTTTCCTTGTTTATAAAAGAACAATTAACTCTACAGGTTACTTCAATGGTTCAATTAAAAGATATAGAAGAAATGTACATTTTGGCAGTTACCACTCATTATGTCAACAAGGCAAGGTTTGGGTTCTATCTTTGTACCTGGCAGTTTTAAAGGTTTTTTTTTTTTTTTTTTAAGATTTTATTTATTTATTTGAGAGAGAATGAGATAAGAGAAAGAGAGCATGAGAGGGGGGAGGGTCAGAGGGAGAAGCAGACTCCCTGCTGAACAGGGAGCCCGATGCGGGACTTGATCCCGGGACTCCAGGATCATGACCTGAGCCGAAGGCAGTAGCTTAACCAACTGAGCCACCCAGGCGCCCAGTTTTAAAGGGTTTTATAGTAGAAAGAACACTGAAAGCATCAGAAAGATCTAAGTTAAATCTTATATCCCTGGGGTTCATTCAGCTGTAAAATTTGAGACTGGGCTAGCTGATCCCTAAGTGAATTTCACGTTCTGAAAAACAAAAGTAATCCCCAATTTCTGAATCCTGCATTCATTCTTTTCATTTTCTTCTTCTTTAACATGAAATACTCATGTCCCTTGTAAACAGGTGAGAAAAATCAAAGAAAGGACAAGATGCTCAAGCAACTTATCATTTGAGTCACTCAAATTGCAGGTCAGGCTTCTCTGGAGGAGGGTGTAGGTGAAGGGTGTCTGAATGATGCACTCATATTAGTGGTAGGCAATAAAATGCCTGAACCCGGAAATTTTGCATTCTCTGGCACAAAGTCACTGGTAAGCACACTGCCTACCCTGCACATAGAGACACTAAAAAATGTTTGTTGAATAAATACCCAGATGACACCTGTTGCTCCATACAAAATCTTTCAATTGGTCTCCTTACTCAAGTCAAAATCCAAGAGAGATGGTCAGCACATAAGAACTGTACCAAACACCTTCTGAACGAATTACTTCTTCAAAACCTTAATTATGCTAAGTGGAAAAACATAAACACCGTGAAAGAAATGCTGAACCACCGGAAAAAACTTCTAAGCGAAGCCAAGTTTCAACATTCCCGCAGAGATACACCCACTGCTGCGAGGGTCAATTTCTTGGCCTCTTCCAGCTCTAACGAGCACCCTCAAAGGCGCTTGGTGGTGGTGGGGGGACCCAGCTCCTGTTTTACCCTGGTATACTCGGCTCTCCACGCCCCACTCCCAACACATAAACCTTGAAGCTGGCTGTCACTCGAGCCAGCACTGAACAGACACGAACACGGGGAGGCCAAAAGGCCATCTCCCCATCTTCATGAGGGTCGCCACAGAACCACAAACTCTGAGAAGATCCAAATTAATCACAAACCTAATCGAATTGATTCCGGCTGTTCCAGCTTGGGATAAGCTATTTTTTCCTACAGCTTCTGGGAGTCCAACAGAAACTCCAAAAGCAAAATCGAACGGTCCATTTCCACCCCCTCCTCTCCCAGGAATGTGGCTACTTTACAAATCGCAAGCACTCTCCGAGACCTTCGCCCGGGGCTCAGATCGTCGGGTGGTTCCCCGGGGAGAGGGGCTGCCCGCCGGGCTTTCGGTTGTTCCGGCGGGGTCCCCAGGGGACCCGCCTGCAACGGGCTCTCAGAGTAAAACTGAATGAGAAAAAAACCCCAGACTCGCCCACAGTGGCGGAAGGCGCAAAGCAATAGGGGATTTTAGCAAAGAGTGGAGGGGCCCAGAGACGACTCAATTTCCCCTCCTGCCCTCCGCAGCTCTTCTCCGGAGCCCGGCACGCCGCCCCGGTCCGCGCAGCACCCCCCCCCCCCCCCCCCACGGGGTGTGCCCCCCCCCAGCGGAGCAGAGGTTTTTTAAAGGGGGGCCGGGGGGGGGGGGGGGGGGGGGGGGGGGCGGCGACAGGAGAGAAAGGGTCAGAGAGTCCCGGGACAAGCGAGCAGGCGCGGGGGCCAGGAAAAGAGGCCCTGGGTGGCGGGTGGGGCGCCCTGGGTGACGCGCACGTCGGGGGTACAGAGGAAGGCGCACCAGGCGGAGGTGGAGGGAGAAATGGAACGCGGCCCCTTTAAGAGGCCTTCACGGCGCTCAGGGACCGGGGGCCTCTCCTCCACCCCCGGTCCGGAGTGTGGGGCCCTGCCTTGGGGAGAACCATCCCCAGGCCCGCTCCCCGGAGGCTTCCCTCACGCCAGGTCCCGCCCGGCCCTGCCCCGCGGCGGCGGCTCCTCCTTACCCCGCTGTCTGCCGCCTCCTCCCAGCTCTCAGCGACCTCCTCATCTTCCATCTTACTCGCCGCTTTCCCTCCTCCCCCACCCCCTCCCCGCGCCTGCGCCCTGAAGCGCGCCTCCGTCGCGGGCGCCGGCACGCAAGGCTTTACTCAATGGACCCCGCCCCTTGCCAAGCCCGGAAGAGGCACCAGGCCAGGGCCCACTAGCATCGAGAAAGCCATCTTGGAAAAGGGCAGAGAAACCAGAAAGTTGCCATTTTTCTTAAGGGCAACGCGTTATCTCGCCTACTGAGTGGGAGAGCCCCTGTGAAGTCATCGTCTTGAGTACGGAAAGTGTGTTCTTTGGAGCCATGTTTTCTAAGGGCAGGCAATCACTGAAAACTTTTTTTTTTTTAAGTGAGTCGTAATCTTTATAAACTGCAGATTACGTTTTCTTCAACGTTCTGAAAACGTTTTATAGCTCACCAGAGGTTGAAAAATATCTGCTGATGCATAAGACATTCTGTTATTTCTGTGTGTTAGGGTGGAAATTTTTTACAGTTTTTCTTGCACATAAAGCAGTATTACAAGCATCTCTTAACACTCCTTTGGATCCTCAGTAAAACATCGTTCGTTGATAATACTGGCACACGAGCTGGACAACCAGCACTACTAAAGTTCTCCTGAGTCGTTAATAACAGATACATACATTAGCATTTCCTTAAAAGTTTACTTACGCGTCTTCCTAAACGGTATTCCTGTTTTATTTTTCTCCATTACAGAGGTAGAGACCTTCAACTTTAAAGTTCGACTTCGGACGCTTCCAACTCGAACAAGATCCTGTGATCTTAGGTAACTTACGGTGTCTGTGCCTCAGTTTCCCCGAGTGTACAAAACAGAGATAATAGTAGTAGTAGACGCTTCAAAGGTAGATCATCAGAATTAAACTAGTTACTATGCGGAAAAGCGTGGGACAGTGCTTGACCGGCAGTAAGACTTTCAAAGGTTAGCTATTATCATTATAAGGGTGTCTTGCCTCCCTAAGACTTGAAATTCTCTAATCATCCGTTGTTTCCCCAAACACAAAAACAAAGGAAAAATAAACATCATGTGTTTTTATTCTCACCAATGTGTTCCTATAAGCCTCTAAGTATTTAAACCCTGTCATTTGGTAGTGTTGCATTTAGCTGTTGTAATCAAACAGTCTAACCTGGAATGTGTTTCTTCTCATGTTTTTAGCATGCCATTAATCTTCCTAAAGTAACAGCTTCCTGTTGAGAATTTTTGCAATTGTATTCCTAATAATTATTATTATAAACTGCAATCACGTATTAAATGTCACTAGTCCTTAGAAGTTAAAGTGACGTGCTTACTAACTCTCTGGTTTCATGATTTCCTGTCTCTGAAATATGGATCATCTCTGGGTGTGTCCTCAGTCAGTCGTTTTTACCTAAATGCTCATGGTGTGAGCCACCCACTGAACACTAAAGATTCCCAAAGTTGATTTCCAGCCCTGACTTCCCCTGGTGTTTTTGATTCATATAGCTAGGCTTCTTCTTGGCATCTCCACCTGGATATTCCACTAGCAGCTCAACTCTAAAATATAACTAATATTATGAACAGCCTGACCAACTTCAAAGTGTTGTCTTGCTCACTGTCTGGAGCTATGTTCATTTTGAATACATTCTTCTGTGAACCTGTTCTCTTAAATGAATTCTACTGACTAAGCCTGGGGGATGAGATTGTCTATCAGGCCTCACGTAAGTCTCTTGGGGTGTGATTAGTTTTCAAGGCAGCGGACACTTTTTTTTTTTTTAAGGCTTTGTAGTTGTAGCATGTTACCAGCAGAGGGAGATAATTCCTTATAATTTTGTTATATTTGGCAATGTGCCTTAACCAAGGAATTAGTTGGGCATTCCTGGGACTGAATTTTCTAGGAGAACAGAAAGATAGCGATCTTGGAGACCATTGGAGGATCCTGCAAAGGAAATAGCTTTTGTTCCAACAGATGGGCTACCAGGAGACCGGCCCTAGTTAATCATATAGGCCCCTTGTGACCTTGGGCAAGTCCCTTCCCCATCTGCAAAATGAAGAGATGGGGCCAAATAAGCTCTAAAATTGAGGAAGTGGGGGCACCTGGGTGGCTCAGTCGTTAAGTGTCTGCCTTCAGCTCAGGTCGTGATCCCGGGGTCCTGGGACTGAGCTCCGCATTGGGCTCCCTGCTCCACGGGAAGCCTGATTTCTCCCTCTCGCACTCCCCCTGCTTGTGTTCCCTCTCTTGCTGTGTCTCTCTCTGTCAAATAAATAAATAAATAAATCTTTAAAAAAATAAATAAATAAAATTGAGAAAGTGGTGGTGGTTTTCTTCCACTGGGGGAAAGCCCCAAAAGTTGAAGTAGGGGCACATATAGATATTAACGGATATCCTAAAACATGAGTTTCTCTTTCCTGTGAAATACGTTTGATATACCACTCATGTTTGGGACTTGCATTCAGAACTGCAGGCACATTTGATACACCACATAAAACACTGAGATGTGATAGGAATTAAGATCAAAGCCCAGGGGCACCTGGGTGGCTCAGTCAGTTAAGCATCTGACTCTTGATTTCAACTCAGGTCATGATCTCAGGGTTGTGAGATTGAGCCCTGCATCGGACTCTGTGCTGGTGAACCTGGAGCCTGCTTGGGATTCTCTCTCTCCCTCTCCCTCCCCCCCGCCAAAAAAAGAGCAAAACCCACAGTGAGAAAACATTCCATCTAATGCACAAGCTGAGGCTATGTAGGCAGTTGTGTTAAGAAATAAATGGCAAAGGAGGAAAGAAGAAAGAAAGGAAAGAAAGAAAGAAAGAAAGAAAGAAAGAAAGAAAGAAAGAAAGAAAGAAAGAAAGAAAGAGCAAACTTACCAATGTTTAAAGGGTACATGCCTTTTGACCCAGCAATTGCATTTCTAGGAAATTTTCCTATAGATACATTTGCCCATATGCAAATAATAAAAGTACAAAGATATTCTTTGCTACTTTGTTTATAGTCACAAAACAGTAGAGACAAATGTCCATCTCTAGAGCATTTGTTTAAAAGATACCATGGTACTTTAGAATGCAATTTGTTAACAAAATTTTGATGGTCCTAAACATGCTGACATCGAATGACCTCAGAGAATTATAGTTAAATAATAATAATAATAATAATAATAATAATAAAAGCAGCAAGGTAAAGAGCAACATGTATAGTTTGCTGATATCTGTAGGTTTATTTATTTTAATGTGTATGTGGGTTGGGTTTTTTTGTTTGTTGTTTGTTGTTTGTTTTTTTTTGTTTTTAATTTAAGTAATCTCTACCCCCAATGTGGGGCTCAAGCTCAGAACCCAGAGATCAAGAGTTGCATGCTCTTCCGAATGAGCCAGGCAGGTACCCCTATACGTGTATGTGTGTTTTTGTGTATGCCTCTCTGGAAAGATATAAGGAACTTGTAATGGTTCCTTGTAATGCATCACTTCGATGGAGGAGAGAGGTTGCTGGGGGACTGGTAGGATGGACGTAATTTTTATGTGTCCTTTTGTACCTTTTGAATGTTGTTCTATGCTAATAGCTTACTTATTCTACATGAGCATATACATAAGAAATGAACTTCACAATTGATTATTGGAATAGACTCTGGAGGAAAACTAACTTTTCTTTTACACTTATAGAGAGGTGACTGCCGCCCATCTCATCCAAGCCTCATCTTTTGTCGGGCTCCCTGCTCCGCGGGAAGCCTGCTTCTCCCTCTCCCACTTCCCCTGCTTGTGTTCCCTCTCTTGCTGTCTCTGTCAAATAAATAAATAAAATCTTTTAAAAAAAATAAAGATTTTGTTTATTTATTTGACAGAGAGAGACAGATAGTGACAGAGATAGCAAGAGAGAGCACAAGCGGGGAGGAGAGGGAGAAGCAGGCTCACGCTGAGCAGGGAGCCCAACGTGGAGCTCTATCCCAGGACCCTGGGATCATGACCTGAGCCAAAGGCAGATGCTTAACCGACTGAGCCACCCAGCCGCCCCTCTAAAATACTATTTTCATCATATATCCTCCCTGTCCCCAAATCTCCATGACCTAGAAGGTAATACCCAGTTTTCCTGATGATATTTCAGATCATATATAAACTGGCCTCAATCTTATCTCCTCCTGTTTGTCAGAAGGAATATTGCATAGAGATTAATACCATAGGTTTTGGTGCTCATCATCACTCATCATCAGGGAAATGAAAATCAAAACCACAAAGAGATATCACCTCACACATGTGAAAATGGCTATTAACAAAAACACAAGAAAAAACAAGTGTTGGCAAGGAAGTAGAGAAAAGGGAATCCTTGTGCACTATTGGTGGGGATGTAAATGGGTGCAGCCACTGTGGAAAACAGTATGGACATTCCTCAGAAAATCAAAACTAGAACTACCATAACATCCAGCAATTCTACTTCTGGGTATTTACTTGAAGAAAACAAAAACACTAATTCAAAAAGATATATGCATCTCTATATTTATTGCAGCATTATTTACAATAGCTAGGATATGGAAACAATCTAAGTGCCCATTGGTGGATGAGTGGATAAAGAAGATGTGATATATTTATACAATGGAATATCACTCAGCCATAAAAAAGAATTAAATCTTGCCCTCTGTGACAACATGATGGACCTACAGGGTATTATGCTAAATGAAATAAGTCAGAGAAAAAACAAATACTGTATGATTTAACTTATATATGGCAACTAAAAAAACAAAACAGGTGCTTGACTGGCTCAGTCAGTAGAGCATGCAACTCTTGATCTCAGGGTTGTGAGTTCAAGCCCCACATTGGGTGTAGAGATTACTTTAAAAAATAAATAACTAAACTTAAAGAAAAAAAAACCAAACCTGAAACAAATGAACAAACAAAACAGAACAGAAACAGACTGATAGATACAGAGAACAATGTGGTGGTTGCCAGAGGGAGGAGGTGGGAGAATGGGTGAAATAGGGGAAGGAGATGAAAAGTACAAACTTCCAGTCATAAAATAAAAATAAATATATAAATAAATAATAAATATATAAATATAAATATATAATAAATAAATAAATGAATAAAATAAAAAAGACAGCTATGTACAATGGGATCATGTAGTCACTGTATACAATGTACACCATGGGGAATATAGTTAATAATATGTAACAACCTTATGTGGTAACACTTGGTAGATATGTCTGTGGTGATCACTTTGAAATGTATATAAATGTTGAATCATTGTATCATTCACCTGAAACCAATATAATATTGTATGTTGAACTGTAGTTTGCGTGGCTCACTCGTTAAGCTTCTGCCTTCGGCTCAGGTCATGATCCCTGGGTCCTGGGATCGAGCCCCACATCGGGCTCCCTGCTCCGCAGGAAGCCTGCTTCTCCCTCTCCCACTCCCCCTGCTTGTGTTCCCTCTCTCGCTGTGTCTCTCTCTGTCAAATAAATAAATAAAATCTTTAAAGAAAAAAAGTTCTAGAGATGGATGTTGGTGATGGTTGCATAACAATATGAATGTACTTCATAGCAATGAATGCTACTTCAAAAGGGTAAGATAGTAAATGTTGTTTGTTTTTTATGTCTATTTTATCACAATAAAAAAATTGGAAAAAATAATGAACAAAATTAATAATAATAACAAAGTCTTTGAAGCAAAACCACCTGGGTTCAAACCTTTGCCTGTGATCCTGGGTTGAGCTAGTTAATCCCCGTGTGCCTCAGTTTCTTTTGCCCTTTTTTTAAGATTTTATTTTTGGGGCCCCTGCGTGGCTCAGTCGTTAAGTGTTCTGCTCGGGTCATGATCCCAGGGTTCTGGGATGGAGCCCCACATCGGGCTCCCCACTCTGCGGGAAGCCTGCTTCTCCCTCTCCCACTTCCCCTGCTGTGTTCCCTCTCTCGCTGTGTCTGTCTCTGTCAAATAAATAAATAAAATCTTAAAAAATTTTTTTTTTATTTTTAAGTGATCTCTACACCCAACATGAGGCTCAAACTCACAACCTGGAGATCAAGAGTCACATGCTCCACCAGCTGAGCCAGTCGGGCGCCCCTCCGCAGTTTCATCATCTGCAAAATAAGCACAATAATGGCACCTACTTAGCAGTTTGACACATAATAAGGGCACACAATAAACATCAGCTATGATTATTATTAAAGATTTTGCTTTAATAATAATACTGTCATGCTTATCACAATTAATAATTTTATATTGGCTTATTTACTTGTTTATTGTCTGTCTCTTCCAGTAACTCTAGGGGACGTCTATGAGGGCACGGGGCTTTGTTAGTTTTATTTAAAAATGTTACTATACATATTACATGGTTTGGCACATATAGGTGCTCACTAAATATTTGTTGACTAGATGCCCTCTTAGTTGTCAAATTCCCAATGTGTTCACTTATTCAACACATATTTAGTAAGTCTCTACTGTGTGCCAGTCTCTATATTAGATGATATAGCAGTGAACAAAACAGAACAATCTGCTGTCTTTGACTTAGGGGATTGAGTGGGGGAGTGGTTCTATATTTGAACTTGTTCTAACATGATCCAGCAGTTCCAAACCAACCTGAGCATCAGAAGTCCTAGAAAGTTTTAGAAAACGTCTGAGGTGGGTGGGTGGGGTCTAAAGGTGGGCCCTGGAACCTGCATTTTTAAAAGGAAGCCTTAATAGTTGGTCCAGTGTTTCTAACATTGGGCTCTATAGAGTATTTTGGTGGGTGGTGGGATTGGTCACAAGCTCTATGGCAATTTTTATGTTTGGGGTTTTTAATGACAGGATTTTAATATTTCTTTTCTTTTCTTTTTTTTAATTTGACAGAGACAGCGAGAGCAGGAACACAAGCAGGGGGAGTGGGCGAGGGAGAAGCAGGCTTCCCACTGAGCAGGGAGCCCGATGTGGGACTTGATCCCAGGACGCTGGGATCATGACCTGAGCCGAAGGCAGACGCCTAACAACTGAGCCACCCAGGCGTTCCAGGATTTTAATATTTCTTTTACCAGTTACAGTTGCCAAGTTTCTCTTTCATAGTGACATTTCCTAACTGAAAGACTTTGAGTTTCTTAAATCAGGGTTTCTCATACTGGGATTCCATGAGTATATCCCCTGGGGCCTCTGCATTATTCAAGTTTGAGGACCACAGATCCAGTGTTTCTGGAGTGAGGCTGACCCACGTCTCCTCAACAGCACCTTGCCCTCCCAACTTGAGAGGGGACTTGGGTTCTGACCCAGACCTATGTCCCAAGAGAGACCCCAGAAGGTCGCCTTTATTCCTGAACGGTGGGCTGGCAGCTGAAGATTGCTTCAGTTTCAGGCGCAAACGGTGAAGACCGAAGCCCCTTGAGCTCTGTATCTCTGGCATTTCCCTAGACCACTTGCTGTACTTATGAGTCCAGGAAGATTCTCACCTACACACCAGGTTTCCCCCTTGAAAGGGGTATTTTGTTGGACCCCGCCACCTGGTGATAGTGCTACCGTAAAGTACGGGAGCTTGGGAATCATATACGCCTAAGTCCAAATTCTGCCCTGTCTCCCCCACCCCCATCTCGCCCCTCAGATGTGTGGGCTTCGGGAAAATATACTGATAATACTCTGCGCCTCAGTTTTCCTCATCTGAAAAATGGAGCTAGTAACAAGTCACACAGTGGTTGCCTCCATTAAGGGAGGCTTCGATTGCACAATCAAGGCACTGAGTTTCCCTTCTTCAGTTGACGTCCAAGAGCACTTCCATTCACCACAGCCCTCCCTTGTGCTCATCAGGCCCCCGGGGGTCCAAATGAGTTGGAGTTAATTCCTGGCCCTAGGTCTACACAGTCTCAAGCCATTGGGAAAACTGCCCAGTTGCCCCTAGGCCTAAGTGCAAAGGAGGGTGGGTGCACCCTGAGGTCGGTTCTAGGGACTCAAGGAAGGCGGGCGCAGAAGCGCGACGTTTCCCCACTCCAGCTTCACTGCCCGGGGCGGCGTTCCAGCCTCTGCGGAACCTCTGCCTGGGACCACGTCCCTTCCCAACATGGCGCCATCCCCAGGCCGCCTCGCGCGGGCCTGCCGCGCTGACGTATGTGCGAGCGCGCCCTCCGCGCTGGACCCCGGCGCATGCGCACACCGCGCTGTCTTCTCCGGACCAGAGCAGCAGCAGCGGCGGCGGCGGCGGCGTTTGAGTGGAGGAAGATGGCGGCTCCGGGCGGCTCTGGGTCCCGCCAGCTGTAAGGAGCCCCAGGGCGGCAAGCGCCGCTTGAGGCGGAGCGCCTCTGCTCTGGCCCTGTCCCCGGCTCCCTCATCGCCGTCGCCAGCGGAGCGAACCCGAGAGCGTGGCGCGGGCTGGGCCAGGTGAGGCTTCTCCCTCTCCTGGGGCCGCGGCGGGGAGCCGGCGCCTTCTGCCCTTTATGCCCCAGGCCCGCAGGGGGCAGGGGGCGTCCCTGGCCCCGCGCAGGCCGCGCATCGTGCCCGGGGGTCGGTGCCGGCTGGCCTGGGGGCCTTGCTGTCGTCATCCTCGGCCTCTCTGGGTTAGGCAGGGAGGAGGAGTGCCCCTTTCCACCCAGCCCTTGGAATGGGAGTGAACCCGGCCCCCCTCCTCAAGTAGGGCGGTTCATATCCCCTCACCGGGTCCACGAAAGGGTGTATGACTAGGGCAGGGATGGCTCTCAGAGTGTCAGATACCTATCTTTCACCCAGCCTCCGGATCTTTAACGTCTTGCGCTGAGGAGCCGGAGTCCAGTGCCTTCCAAAATTGGGGCTGCGGCGAGGGGCCAGCATCTGGGAAGCTGTAGCTGCAAAGGGGAAGATTTTGGAATTGGTTTAAAAAATAAAACAAGCAGTCTGTCTTACCGCTTAGCTTTTTGAGTGTTCCTCCGGCCAAGTGGGAGCTGCGGGTCTCCTTGATTGAGACAGCAATCCACGTTGTGGCTGTGAGAATTGTTTGTGCAAAGGGAACGGTGGAGGGTGGGAACGAATCTGTAAACGGAGAAAAACCGATTCTGAGATCTTGATAGTCTCTGCAGAGTAACTTCGGTGCTAATGAAGTCTTCGTTTGTTTGAAAACCTTTGTGTTTTTGAGATTCGGAATAGCTAATTGCTTTTTATGTTAAATCTCCCGAATTTTATTAGGAAAATAAAAGCTTTCCTTAATTGCCAAAGTCTTTGGGCTTTTCTGTGGTGGGATTCTGATTGCTCTGGGTGAAGATTTAAGCACCTTACCAGTTCTCACTTGCTGGCAAGGACATTCTACTATGCTTGTTATTCCTTTTTGAGAATAAGTTTTTGTTGTTCAGCTGCTAATTGGGAGGTTTTGATTTCGTTTCTCACGTTGGGAAGCCGGTTTGAAGCCTTGTGATGTCTTCCTTGAAGAATGATGGAATCAGTTGGAATTGTGCTATGGGGGAAATGTTGAGGCAATGGCTTTGGCGTGGACACACCGAATATCTTTGTAACTTAAATTTGTTTTCCTTGTGCTTGCAATGATGACGACATGGGTTTAAAGGGAGAAGGAAATTAGAGGAGAAATACCATCATTTTGAGTTGAACATTTAAAATTCAGTCTGTAGCTTTTACAGTGAATAGTGACTCTATCAAATTCCTAACTATTGAGCATATTCATGTGTATAATCTGATTGGGTGTCCTTTCTATTGTGTGTTGTCATTTTATACCCTGTAACTGTTTGCTTTTGACAAACCCAGTATAAATCTATTAATCAACATTGACCAACGGATGTTCTGTCTGCTTCAAAAAGCTTTTAATTGTTAAAATGACAACTGCTTGGTTTAATAATAGCTAATTCTTTGACCTTTTCTTAAAGCTTTTCCCATAGAGATTTATAGATTTTCTTAGTGCCTTTCATAAAGATGTAAACCTGAACAAATAACTTCACAGAAAATTGGAGAGCCACCTTAAATTTCAATTTGCTACGAATCATGAAATAATGCAGTAAAACATCCTGATGGTTTGACATTATGCTTCTTGGCATAATGTGTTGCATTGTTGTGCTAAATCATCATCAGGTATTGATGCAACTTCATGACATCCATGACATCATTCACTCTCTAGCATTTTGCCCTTTGCAGTTCCTTACTTTCTCAGAGTCACAAAAAGAACAGGATCAGGAAAAATAGCTTAGGATGCTCCTTACTCTCTGATTTCTTAAAAGAGCCTTCATATAACACTGCTTTATGTAGTTAAACTCCTGTAAGATTCAGAGCTGTGTGTGATTCCTACCTATTATGAAGAGCAGGCACAGAAAATGCTAGTAAAACCGCTGGGTTTTACAAGAACATTGAGGTCCCAAGAAGTTATATCAAAGATGAACAGATAAGTGATTAGCTTTTGTGATTTCAAGGTCGTTTTAGTGAATTAGCAACTCTTTACAAAACCAGAAGCTGATTAATTAATGTCTTTTCTATTTCAACATTGTTACATGGGTCAAAAGAGGTAATGTTTTGTGAGAGTCCTTTGTAAAATAACAGGTAAGTGTAAGGTTGATTATTCAACGATCAGTTTTATGAAAACCCCCTACTGAGGGCCCTCTATATACGCTGGGAAGTAGGTACTAATGATTCTAAGGTAAGACACCTTTTGGTCTCAAGTTGCCTACAGTCTGGTTGGGGAGCCAGACAAGGAAACCAGTTAAGTATGTTATAGTGTAAGAAGTAAGACGTGCACAGAATCCAACCAAGGGAATCAAGGAAGGCTTCTTAGAGCCAGGATGGCTTCACAGCCATTCCTATTCTGCAGAAAAATCTGCCTTTTGTGAGTGACTTGCTTTTTATAAGAACTTAAAAAAAATTTTTTATTTTTATTTATTTATTTGACAGACACAGTGAGAGAGGGAACACAAGCAGGGGGAGTGGGAGAGGGAGAAGCAAGCTCCCCACTGAGCAGGGAGCCCAATGCTGGGCTCAATCCCAGGACCCTGGGATCATGACCCGAGCCGAAGGCAGACGCCCAATGACTGAGCCACCCAGGTGCCTCCCCCCCAAAATTTTTATCATGAGTTCTTTCCCCCTTTTATTCATTCACTGTCATGACACTTCCCACACAGTATGCCCCAGTTATGATTTCTGCATTCTCAAAAATCCAACAGTCTTGGGAGAACCTGAGAGTGAGTCATATGCCAGGCAACAAACAAAAACATTGCAGCTGCAATGAAAATATCTCAGATTACTAAATGGAGACAACTTTAGGCTGATGATGTTTTTGTTTTTGTTTTGTAAACTGGCATAAGAAGCAACGTATGATTTTAATTTGATCACATTTAGTTAATGCTTAGTTGTCAATCCCTTAGAATGTTGACTATAACTAGTTATTAGTACTGTCTGCTTTCTCCCAATAATCAAACAAGACGGTCTTTTTTCTTTTGGGTGAAGCTGACAATTTAAACCAGGACTACACTATTTTATAGAATCCATTCATGTAGATAAAGGTTGCTTAGCATCTCTGATATTGAACTTCTGTATCCCAATACAAGTTCCTCATCTTAGTGCTGTGGTAGTTTTATAATTAATTTAGCATGTTATCGCCTATATTGCAAGCATTTTATGAGTTTTTGGATGTGTAGAATCTTTACGGGGTGCAATATTAGTAGAACATTTACAGTTTGGTAACACTCATGTTTACATGTTACCATGTAAACATTCAACACTGAAAATGAGGGCTTTAAGGTGTTGGTTGACAGAAAAATCAAGGTGATGTGTCTGTTTATTTTCCTATATTGTGAGTTTGTTACATATAGAAGGATATGACATATAGACAAGTCATTTTAAAATTGCCCAGTCTTAGGGTACCTGGCTGTCTCAGTTGCAAGAGCATGTGACTCTTGATCTTGGGGTTGTGAGTTGGAGCTCCATGTTGGGTGTAGAGATTACTTAAGTAAATAAATAAGCTTAAAAAAAAAATTGCCCAGTATTGTGCTCATAATTCAGCTTTTCTCTTTCTTTCTTTCTTTCTTTCTTTCTTTCTTTCTTTCTTTCTTTCTTTCTTTCTTTCTTTCTTTCTAGACTTATTTATTTATTTATTTGAGAGAGAGAGAGAGAGTGCGCGTGAGTGCGGGATCACGAATGGGGGGTGGGGCGGAGGGAGAGGATCTCGAGCAGTCTCCCATGTGGGGCTTGATCTCAGGACCCCAAGATCATGCCCTGAGCCGAAACCAAGAGGTGGATGCTTAACTGACTGAGCCACCTGGGTGCCCCCAGCTTATTTTCTAAGCTGTTTTTTGTGACCTGGGGGTGCTGGCTGGCTCAGTTGATAGAGCATGCTACTCTTGATCTCCGGGTTGTTGGTTCAAGCTTACTTTAAGATTTATTTATTAGAGAGAGTGTGAGAGAGAGCGCGTGCGTGGGAAAGGGCAGAGGCAGAGGGAGAAAGAATCCTCAGTCAGACTCTCTGCTGAGCACGGAGCCTGACACGGGCTCTATCACTCAACTTATGAGATCATGACCTGAGTTGGAATGACCAGTCGGTCACTTAACTGCTGAGCTACCCAGGTGCCCCGAGTATAGCTTACTTTAAACAAAAAAAGTGTTGGAAGAGGAAAAAAAAAAAAAAAGAACTAAATTGTTTCTTGTGACCCTCTAAATGTCTTGTAAAATTACAACTTAGTGGTATTCCTATAGCTTAAATTTGCTCTTCCTTACTCATGGTTGTATTAGAAAGCAAATTTGCTTTGAAATTTGATTCTTTCTGTATTAAATTTCTACTTTTTAAGTTGTAAAGTTTTCCCCCAAGTTTTTATTTTTTTCCCAGTGTCACTGTTCTGTGTTTTGTTTCCAAAGTGGAAATAATCTTGTGGTGCTTTGATGCTTATTTATATATATAAATCTGATAAATGCATAGGTATTATTAAAGTAGTAGTCACTTGTAAATTATTACTACAGTAACTTATCCTCTACTAATACATAAATTTGAGGTAGTTCAGTTAATTTCTATAAAGGCGAACAGGTTTTAGTTTCAGCTGTTATTTTTTTAGAATATTTAATATTTAGGATACTTTTTTTTTTTAAGAGAAGCTGTATGTCCAGTGTGGGGCTTGAACTCACGAATCCAAGATTAAGAGTCACATGCTTTACTGACTGAGCCAGCCAGGCGCCCCTATTTTGAATACTTTTATTTCTACTATTTTAAGGAATTCACTAGTAGGGCATACTTTCCAAATTTGTGTTTCCTTTATTATTCTCGCTTTATTAATTTTTTAAGATTGATTGATTTATTTTAGAGAGCTAGAGAGCATGCATGGGTGGGCAGGGCAGAGGGAGGGGGGAGAGAGAATCTCAAGCCGACTCTGCCCTGACTGCAGAGCCCCACCTGGGGCTCTGTCTCAGCACCATGAGATAACAACCTGAGCCAAAACCAAGAGTTGGATGCTTAACCTACTGCACCACCCAGGGGCCCCTATTAATCTCATTTTAAATGCTTGGTTCAAGTGCTCGCTTCGGCAGCACATATGCTAAAATGCTTGCTTCATGTTGCTAATAGAGAACAAGGAATTTTTTTCCGGAATGAACCTCTTAGTGCATTGTTTGGAGAAAGATTGATGTTAATTATAAATTCATCAATACAGTTTTACATAAGTCAAGCAGACAAAGTCAGTTATCATATGGTTTCACTTATTTATGAAACATAAGGAATAGCATGGAGGCCATTAGGAGAAGGGAGGGAAAAATGAAGGGGGGAAATTGGAGGGGGAGATGAACCATGAGAGACTGAACTCTGAGAAACAAACTGAGGGTTTTAGAGGGGAGGCGGGTGGGGGAATGGGTTAGCCCGGTGATGGGTATTAAGGAGGGCATGTATTGCATGGAGCACTGGGTGTTATACGCAAACAATGAATCACGGACCACTACATCAAAAACTAATGATGTACTTACTGTATGGTGACTAACATAATAAAAAAAATACAGTTTTACTAAAATGTTGCCTTTCCCATCTCCTGGCTTTTCAAATGGAAGTCAGAGGGAAATGGAATTTATCCTTCTATTTCAATGTTTCTTTTTAAAGCTTTTTTTTTTTAAAGATTTATTTATTTATTTGAGAGAGTGAGAATGAGAGAGAGAGAGTACATGAGAGGGGGGAGGGTTAGAGGGAGAAGCAGGCTCCTCCCCGAGCAGGGAGCCCGATGCGGGACTCGATCCCGGGACTCCAGGATCATGACCTGAGCCGAAGGCAGTCGCTTAACCAACTGAGCCACCCAGGCGCCCTAAGATTCTGTTTTTAAGCAACCTCCACACCCAACATGGGGCTCAAACCTACAACCCTGAGATGAAGAGTCACATGCCCTACCGACTGAGCCAGCCAGGTGCCCCTAAAGCTTTTTTATTAGTAGTCTTTGCTATGTCTTGCCAAAAAGGAACGTCTTGTCTTGGGATCAAACAGTATTGTGTTTGCATTGTGTTGTGCAGGACTCTTTTTCTTAACTTTTGATTTGATACTTAATGACATCTTCCCAAATAGATCCTTTGGTCTAGTCAAGATCAAGCAAGCTGCTCTCTTCCTTGTTACTGAAACTAAAGGTTTACTTCCCTGTGGGTCCTTCAAATTTTGATTTGTCTACCTTTTTCACCTCTCCCCTTTTTTCTCACAAAATGCAGTTCTCTCCTCCAAGAGTGTTTCATACATCATATGGAATTTGGGAATGTAATTCTCTAGAGATGTATAATGACCTGGAGGGTTAAAATTTCACATTTTATTTACCTTAAAAGTAATTTAATGGTAACAAATCTTGAAGACATGATAGGTGAAATAAGCCTGACAAAAAAGAACAAGGACTGTAGATTCCACTTATACCAAGTACCTAGAGTAGTCCAATTCATAGAGACAGAAAGTAGAATGGTAGTTGCCAAGGGCTGGAGAGAGGAGGGTTTGGGGAATTACAGTTTAAAGTTAAAGAGTCTCAGTTTGGGATGATTACAAGTTCTGGAGATGGATGGGGGGGTGGTTTTATGACAGTGTGAATGTACATAAGACCACCAAAGTGCACACTTAAAAATGGTTGAGATGGCAAATTTTGTTATGTATATATTACCACAATAAAAAAAAAGTAACTTAATGGTTTATGTATGCTCTGTGGGATGGCTTGAAAACCACTTATTTTAACATAGTAATTAAGATCCTAGGCTTTCACCTCAGGTAGACTCAGGCTCATACCCTACTTCTCTCTCCTAGTATGGATCTTAGCTTCTCTAAGTCTCAGTTTTTTCATCTATAAAATGAGGATAATGGGGCCGCCTGGGTAGCTCAGTCGTTAAGTGTCTGCCTTCAGCTCAGGTCGTGATCCCGGGGTCCTGGGATCGAGCCCCGTGTTGGGCTCCCTGCTTGACGGGAAGCCTGCTTCTCCCTCTCCTGCTCCCCCTGCTTGTGTTCCCTCTCTCGCAGTGTCTCTCTCTGTCAAAAAATAAATAAAATCTTAAAAAAAAAAAATGAGGATAATGATGCCTGTGTTGTGGGACAATTAAATATGGGAATGTATGTGAACTTCTCAGCACACTGTGTAGCACATATAAACATCCAAATGTTAGATGTTATTATATTGTTTTTATGGAACATTAAAACTGGGGACAAGGGGTGCCTGGCTGGCTCAGTCGGTGGATTGATTGTGCAGCTCAATCATGCAGTTCTTGATCGTGGGTTCGTGAGTTTGAGCCCCACGTTGGGTGTAGAGGTTACACAAATAAATAGATAAGTAGGGACGCTTTAGTGGCTCATTCGGTTAAGCGTCTGCCTTTGGCTCAGGTCATGATCCCAGGGTCCTGGGATTGAGCCCGCATTGGGCTCCCTGCTCTGCAGAGAGCCTGCTTCTCCCTCTGCCTCTGCCTCTGCCTCTCTCTCTCTCATGAATAAATAAATAAAATCTTAAAAATAAATGAATAAATAAACTTAAAAAAAAATCAAACTGGGACAAGGGGAACTTAATCTCCTAACTTCTTTATAGTGTAGTCCCAGTGGCATACCTGTCCTGTCGCAGGAATGCACGTTTTATTTTTTCTCCTGTGCTTCTCTTTCTACCCTTGATTGGAGAACTGGGCTTATTCATGGCTTCATTTGACACCACTGCCCTGATGTCTCTTAAATCATCTAGATGTGATCTTTCTTTTATGCTTCTTGGTTCTCTAGGGACTTCATAGAGCATATTCTCTAACTCAGCTGTGCAAGTGTTCACAACTGAGTCCATTATCTCATCTCTCTCCTCTGTTAAGGTAAAAACCTTCACTAAACAAGTTCCCTTCTCAATATTCCTATATCCGTAGGTAGAATAATATTATTGTGGTCTGATAGACCATAAAACTAGGAATCTTTTTTTTTTTTTTTTTTTTAAATCTTTCATCTCCTGTATCCTGCCATGCAGTTCTGTATTCTCTTCTTCAGTATCCCTTAGGTTTGCTTGACTTTGCCGTGACTCTAGACCAGGCTTTCAGGAGCTGAAAGCAGACTGAATTAGTGTTAGAGTTCTTAGCTGCTCTTGTTGCCAGGGCTCTGCCATTTGGTAGTTTTATGATCTCAGTCTCCCTCATCTTCAAATGGCAATTACAATTCCTATCTCATGACATATGTGTAAAATATTTAACTAAATGCCTAACACATTGGTAAACACTCAATAAACAGAAGCTGCTGTTATTTGAGATTTTCTTCTCAGTAATCTTTGGAAATGGTTAAGATTGAGGTGACAGTATTTTGACAGAACAGTCTTAAGGGATATCGTTCGAATGTTTCTCCTCTGATTAAGAACCCATGGTAACTGGTGCCTAGTTCCCTGCTTATCTTTTGAACTCTCTGTATGACCTTCATTGTACCTTGCCTTGCCTCTCATGTATATTGTGCTTGTGTGTACAACTGGAACATTCATCTTCCTAGGTAGAGGGCCTTTTTTCTTTTAAAGATTTTATTTATTTTTATTTGAGGGAGAGAGCGTGCGTGCACGCGTGAGGGAGAGCATGGGGGGCCAGGGAGGCAGAGGGAGAAATAGAATCCCTGCTGAGCAGTGAGCCCGCCGCCAAGACCCTGGGAGCCAAGACCCTGGGATCATGTTCTGAGCCAAAGGCAGACGCTCAACTGACTGAGCCAGCCAGGCAGCCCAGGCCTTTTTTTTTTTTTTTCTTTTTTTTTCCATTTAACTACTCTGCAGCTCTGTATACTATCTCCTGTATGCTTTACCACTGAGCCACTCGTCCTTGCACAATTAGGTTAAAGTTAATGTTCAAAAAGAAAATTATTTGCTAATTAATTTCTGCCAAATAGCTTAAAAGGGATATATCATGCAGCGTAATTCATATGTAATATTTTTAGTGCCTTGTAGGCACATTTAGTGCTTATGTATTAGGCACTCATATTCATTTAGTATATACTTTCAATTCTTAAAGATTGATGTTCCTCATGGGCTTTCTGAGATACTGTATGATCTCAAGTGTCTGTTGAATCTTTGTTGCCCTTTTTTGGTCCATTTACTTAACAAATATTTATTGAGGGGCGCCTGGGTGGCTCAGTCGGTTAAGCGTCTGCCTTCGGCTTGGGTCATGATCCCAGGGGCCTGGGATCGAGCCCCACATTGGGCTCTGTGCTCGGAGGGGAGCCTGCTTCTCCCTCTCCCTCTGCCTGCTGCTCCCATGCTTGTGCTTTCTCTGTCAAATAAATAAAATCTTTTTTAAAAAAAACTCCAAAACCCCAGATATTTATTGAATGCTATTATGTGCTAGGCATGGTTCAAGGTATTGGGGATACAGTGGACAAAATAGGCAAGGTATCTAGTTTCCTGGATATTACATTTGAGTTTGGAGAAAGCAATTAATGCATAAATAAAATTTCCGATTGTAGTAAGTATAGGAAGAAAATAAAACAGGGTGATATGATAATAACATGGAGCAGAAGGGGAAGGCTGAGATTGGACGGTTTAGAGGAGGCCTCTGTGAGAAGGTCATGTTCAGGCTGAGACACAAGGCACAATGTTTAATGTTAAGTTTTGGGGACAGAGAGAACAAGTGCAGAGGACTGAAGTAGGAACCAGGATCCAGCCAGGATTCCTAAATTGCATTTGGCTTTAATTAGCTTTTGCTTCTTAATCTAAAACAGCCCTCTGCCCCAACCCCCCTTTTTTCTTTCCCTAAATGACATTGACTTCTTGAAGGTACCAGTCTGGTTCTCTGGTAGACTCACGTTCATGATTTGTCTCAATGTTTCCTTGTGTCATTTAGCCCCTTTATCCCCTTTTGAGAGGACTCAAGGCTTGATTGTATTCATATTTGCAATCCTTTGTGATACTGAATACTCATATTGTATCATACTTGGTGTCATATTTTTCCATTATAATGATGCTAAATTTGATCACTTGGTTAATATGAAAGTCTTGATCTTTCTATTACAAAGCTTTCCCTTTATAGTGATCAAGTAATCTGTGGGGTAGCAATTTAACACAACACAATTATGCTATTTCTCAACTGTCTTTCACTTGTTGGTTTTAGCATCCATTAATGATTCTTGTCAGAATCAGTTATTTCGTTGGATGTTGCAGAAGGATGATTATTATTTCTCTTCCTTCCACACTTAGTAGCTGGCAAGATATGATCAACTGAGAATGAGCTACTAGAAATCTCTCCTAATAAGGTAGAGTGTTTAATTCTTTGCTTTTCATTGTAAATTTTCTTAGTAAAGAATTGGTCACCTCACTGGTGGCAAATAAGTTTCTTTGCTGTTTTCTGTATCACTGTAAGTACATGATTTTTATTTATTAATTATTTTACATGTAGTTGCAGCCATTAGTCTTTTTGACACTGAACTTTGGCTAGTGTAAGTCTCTTTAAGCTGATGTTGTGTCCTTCTGACATGCCCCCATTGGTCTTTGGGTTGTTTTCTGTCACAACAAGATATCCTAGATTCGCCTTGTACTTTCCCTGTCCTTGACTGAAATCAGTCATTTTTTTTTCTAGGAAGACCTAGTTTCTTTTATAGGTAATGTCATTAGAAACCTAAGATCTGAGTGCTAGGAATGCTCATTGCTACTGGGTCTTCATTATTTCTAGGTCCTTTCAATGGGCAGAATTGGAAAATATGTTTTTTAGAAATAAAAACTTCATATTGATGTTTCCAGTTTAATTTGAACATATTGCAGGTTTTTTTCTCTTTAAGAGATTTTGTATTTGTCTCTCTTTAACTGGAAGTCTTGGTTTTTAAGTACTGTTCACATTTATTTACTTTATCTTACAGTAGACATAAGAAATTTTAAAAATATAGTATCCATACTAACCAAATTACTGAGGCAAATTTAAGATTCCTTTGTGATTCTTTTTACCCTTAACATTCTGTCAGGATCCATTCAAGAGAATAAAAAATGTACCTAGATATTCAAATGGAGATTTAGTGTAGAGAATTGGTAGTATATGTGTTGCAAGACAGTAGAAAAAAGAGTAGGGTGTAACTTAGAGAATCATAACTATAGGGTGAAACTATAGTCTCAAGAGTTGGGGGAGGGGCACCTGGGTGGCTCAGTCATTGGGCGTCTACCTTTGGCTCAGGTCATGAACCTGGGGTCCTGGGATCAAGCCCAGCATTGGGCTCCCTGCTCAGCGGGAAGCCTGCTTCTCCTTCTCCCACTCCTCCTGCTTGTGTTCCCTCTCTCGCTGTCTCTCTGTCAAATGAATAAATAAAATCTTAAAAAAAAAAAAAAAGTTGGGGGAACCTAAAGGTTAGATGGTATTACCAGAACTTTTAAAGAATATGGAGGACGGGGCGCCTGGGTGGCTCAGTTGGTTAGGTGTCTGCCTTTGGCTCAGGTCATGATCTCAGAGTCCCGGGATTGAGCCCCACATTGGGCTCCGCTCAGCGGGGAGTCTGCTTCTCCCTCTGCCCTTCACCCCGCTCATGCTCTCTTGCTCTTGCTCTCTTTCGCTCTCAAGTAGATAAATAAAATCTTAAAAAAAAAAAAAAGAATATGGAGGAAGTGTCACCACCTCAAGCACTGGCTGCCACTTTCAGAGCTGGGACCATGAGGAGGAGTTGCCAAGATGTGCCACATGACTGGTACTTGGACTCTCCTAATTTTTATTAATTTTTGGTCTATCCTCTCAGTGTTTCTTTTTGCAAGAATAAGCAAATATCTGCATATATTCATTTTTCTCCTTTCTTACATGAAAGGTTGCCATAGTATGTACACTGTTGTCATGAGCACACTATGAAGGTGCACACACAAGTTGTGTCTTTCCACTGTGTCAGCTTTATTCAATCATAAAGCAAAGTGAAGTCACAATTATAAAGCAGGTTCAGGATTCCAACCTCAATGACAGTTCACCATGTGATTAAACTTGGCTTCTTACACAGTACACAGAGCAGGAAAGAAAATGAGCTGTATAACAGAAAGGTGCACGAAGTTAATGAACCAAACTCAAAGGCAGTCTGTGGGCGTGCAGTTGAGATGAGTCCTCAGTCTGGTCTGGCTCAGCTCTCGGCACTTCCTGCTGCTTATGTTTAAGCAGGGAAGGCTCTCAGTTTTGTTTGGAGATCCTTCGGGCAGAGCCTTTGGCCGCAGTTGCCTTTTTTATGGGGTGAGACATAGAGGGGTCAGGTCTGAAGAGTCTGACAGTTTACTGCCAAAATCCTTCCCTTTTTAAAGGGATTTAATCGGTTTGGGGTCTCTGCAGACTTCTGGTTCTGCTCGTTACTGGTTCTGGGGTGTCAGTTGATGCTTATCCCCATATCATCTCCTAGCTGCAGTACCTAACTGCTTGTGTCATTGCTTGACACAGGCCCTTGCTTGACATGAAAGACTCCAGTTTGCCCTCTACAACTCTCTACAACACTGTTCTGCACCTTTCTCTTTTACTGTATCTTGGAGATTGTGCCATATTGGAACAGAAGTAATCCATCTTTTTCTCAGCTTCATTGTGTGGATGTGCTGGATTTGTTCATCTAGTCAGTTTTTGATAAACATCAATAAGTAATGCTTTACTACCACTCTTTTTTTGAAAGTAGATTTGGGTATGGTGTGTTAGAAGGAACACTGAGCTGAAAAACAAAAGACACAGGTTCTGTTTTGCCACCAATTACCTGCACGACTTTAGGAAGTTGCATGTTTTCTGACCTCAGTTTCTCCGCATTGGTACAATAAGGGTTCAGTTGCTCTGTAATCTTTAAGATCTCCTGCTATAATATTTTATATTTTTCTGGAAATTTTATTAGCCATATTTTAAACCTATTGCTCAGTAAAGTATGCAACACATAGGAAAACTATAAATGAGAACATCAGATTAAGTTTTAAAAGTACTACTGAGGGTTTTCTGAACTTGGATCTACTGTAGTGTTTGTTTAAAAAAAAAAAAGATTCCTGGACCCTTCCCTATTTTCGGATAGTCTCTGGGAAATTTACTTACTAGGTGATTTTTTTTTTTCTTTAATGGTCAAGTGAGCTTATGAAACAAAGATTTACTTTATGTGTACATGCCGTTGTCCTTTAGGTTTCTGGAGGATAGGGAATAAACAGATTATTCACCTTTTATGAATTCCTTTGCTCTCATCACCACCAAAAAAAATAGAAGTAGAAATAAAAATTTCCATTCCCTTAAAGCATCTTGTCAAAATGTATTATGTTCTTCGTAGAATGGGTTTGTGTGTCCATGAGGAAGCTGGCTCTATGTGCAAACTGAGAGATTTGGTAAGAGTTATCTTGGGATTGTAGAGTACTTTGAATTCTACTTCCTTAAACACCATTTCCCCATGCTTCTCATTTGCTCACATTTAGTGAATTCTTTCCTGGAGACTTCAGAATAAATTGATGGGGCCCGAGACTGGAATCAGGGAAGTTAGATATTAGATAGGTATTAGCTGTAGTAGTTTAAATGTGAGTAACAATGACCAGCATCACAGCAGAGGGAATAACAATAAAGGGAAGGCCATTTTGAAGAATGAACCAAAGGGGGAAGGTAAAAGTCTGTATGCAGGATACTATGAAATGGAACATGTTATAGTTATTTTTTTGAGAATTATTTTAAATTAATTTCAAAGCCTGATTTATACGGTCTCTTTTTTAAGAAATGGAATCATAGAATTCAATTCAAATTCTGGCTCCTCTTCTTTTTACAAAGCTATGTAGTCATGAGCAAATTAATTTATTTGAGCCCTGTTATCCTTATCTGTAAAACATGACTGATAAAATGCCCTCATAGAGTTGAGGTAAGGGTTAAATGAGATAAGGCAGCTGGCACATACTCTCAATACCTGTTGATTCCTTTAAAAAAAAATTTAAATTCAGTTAACATATAGTTTATTATTAGTTTCAGAGGTAAAGTTTAGTGATTGATCAGTTGCATATAATACCCAGTGCTCATTATATCAAGTGCCCTCCTTTAATGCTCATCACCCAGTTACCCCTCCCCCCTCCCCCCACCCCTCCAGCAACCCTCAGTTTGTTTCCTAGGGTTAAGAGTCTCTTATGGTTTGTCTCCCTCTCTAATTCCCTTTTATTTTATCATCTTGACACCAGCCACATTTTAATGGCTGTTTAAGAACTTTATACTCTTTTTTTTTTTCTTTTAAAGATTTTATTTATTTATTTGACAGCGAGAGACACAGCGAGAGAGGGAACGCAAGCAGGAGGAGTGGGAAAGGGAGAAGCAGGCTTTCCGCTGAGGGGAGAGCCTGATGTGGGGCTCGATCCCAGGACTCTGGGATCATGACCTGAGCCGAAGGCAGACGCTTAACGACTGAGCCATCCAGGTGCCCCAAGAACTTTTTACTCTTGAGTCTGTGCAGTGGCAGCATTGGAATCACCAGGGTTAGAATGCAAAATGTCAGGTCCCACTCCAGGCCCACTGAATCCAAATCTGTAGTTTAATGAGATCCACATTAAAACTCGAGAAGCGTTGGAACTTTAAGAGATTTCCAGTGAGAGATTTCCTCCTTTTTGCCTGAGTTCCTAAAGGTAGGGTTTTCTTTTTACCTTCGGCAGGTTGGTTTTGCTATGCGCTATTAGCTGAAGTTATTTTATTTATTTATTTATTTAGATTTTCTTTTTTTCGAAAAAAGGATTATTTGAGAGAGAGAGTATGCACGAGTGGGGGGGAGAGGCAGAAGTAGAGGGAGAGAGAGAATCCTCAAGCAGACTCCCCACTGAGCTTGGAGCCTGACACGGGGCTCTATCTCAGGACCCCAAGATCATGACCTGAGCCAAAATCAAGAGTTGACGCTTAACCACCTGGGCCACCCAGGCACCCCAGGATTTTATTTTTTAAGTAATCTCCACACCCATCGTGGGGCTTGAACTCACAACCCCAAGATCAAGAGCGGCAAGCTCCACTGACTGAGCCAGTCAGGCACCCCTGAAACTATTCTAGATGAAACATATGAGCAGATGTTTAAAGTTCAACTGCAGAAATCTTTCTATGTTATTATTAAAAAGTGTTAAAGGTTAAGTTCAGCTAGATTTTTAACTATTGTGAGACATTCAGAAGAATGCATAAAATGTATGTGTTTTAAAGAATAATTATAAGCAAACACCTGTGTAACCACCAACCAAGTCAAGAGGTAGAATATTGCTGGTGCCTCAGAAGCACTTCCAGTGTACTCCTCTTTAATGACATCCATTGCTGTCTCTTGGAAGTAATCACTGTTCATCTTTTGTGATAATTTCCTTGCTTTTCTTGATACTGTTATCACCTGCATGTATATCTCTAAATAGTACTTTAGTTTTGCCTATTTGTCAGCTTTCCATAAATGGAACCATACTTTATGTATTCTTTTGTTGTAGTCTTTTGCTCAGTTTTAAAGTAGCGAAGCCCAAAAAAGTCTGGCAAGTTTCGAACAATTTTAGAATAATTTTATTTTTTTTTTAAAGATTTTATTTATTTATTTATTTGAGAGAGAGAGAGAGAGAGAAACAGCACGAGAGGGGAGAGGGTCAGAGGGAGAAGCAGGCTCCCCGCCGAGCCGGGAGCCCGATGCGGGACTCGATCCCGGGACTCCAGGATCATGACCTGAGCCGAAGGCAGTCGCTTAACCAACTGAGCCACCCAGGCGCCCAGTATAATTTTAGCTATAGCGTTAAACCTTGATGTTTAGTTGTCTGTAGAGAACACCCATTAATGCAGAGTTTGTTTTTCCCCCTACTTAAAGATACACAGTTGTAATATGTAAACCACTCAGCACTTTGATTCTGAACATTACAAAATTGCTAATTTTCTTATATTTATTTTTGGCAGGAATATTATAAAATCTCCTGGGTGTCTTTTCTTTTTAATTAGACTATAGAATATTCTACTTTTAAATATGCATTTTTACATTTTAAAATTGGAACTGAGTTGGATTTACTGAAAATTTGGAAGACATTTTTAAAAATTAAAGAACAGATGCTTGCTGTAACCAGTTCACATAAGCGAATCCTTTTTACAAACTGCCATAGATAACTACTTTTAACAGTTTGAAATGAAATTTTTTCTGTGGTTACAAAAAAATTCATCCTTACATTTTTAGGCAGAAATGGCTTTTTGAATTTTACAATATCTTGTAGAGTATAAAGTTAGTACATATAGTTCTACCTCCTTTTGAACAGCTGCTTAGGATTATGACTGTGTCATAATTTATCTACTCCCCTGTGAATGGACATGTAGTTTGTTTCCTTTTCTTTACCTTTTCTTTTCTTTTTTCTTTTTTTCTGTTGAAAAAGTACTGCACTGACCGTCCATTTTGCAATTGTGCCAGAGTTTACTTCAGACATATTTCTAGTAGAACATCTGGATCATCTGGCATGTGCACTTAAAATGTTGACAGATAACAGTTTTTAAAAGATTTTGACAGGCACGGTTTAGTTTTCCTTCACAGTCCTCAACTTGATTGGAAATTTTGAGTTATATTTTATCTTTATTCTTTTGTCATTGATCCATTCTGTTCATTTATTCATTGTCTGCTACCTGCTAATTACTGAAGGCAGTACATACGTAATTAGACATATAACCCATACTTACTGAGAAATGTGTGTACCTGATTATTATATATGGTGGAAAGTGAGAAAGAAATTTAAAGGGAATTCAGAAAAAGAGATTCCTTTTAGTTGGAGAAATCAGGGAAGGTTTCTAGAGTAGGTGGTGCTTGAGCCAGCCTTGAAGGATAGGCAGGTTGGCACATATGAAATTGTATCCCAAACAGAGCATCAAGGACAAGGAATCACAGAGGTAATAGGAAGAAGCTCTATGGAAATTTTAGTTTGTCGGAGTGACAGAGGACTAGGCTGGAGTGGGAGAGGCACACAGAAAGTGAGGTTTGACCCAGATTGTGGTGACTTTGAAGTGTTATGCTAGCTGTGGAAGCCAGTTCCTCAAAAAATTAAGTATAGAATTAACATATGAGGTAGCAATTGCACTTCTAGGTATATATCCATAAGCATTGAAGCAGGAATTTAGACAGGTATTTGTGCATCAACATTCTTGGTAGCATATTCCTGGTAGCCAAAAGGTGAAAACAACGCAAATGTCCATTGAGAGGTGAGAATTACAATATTCTGTACAGTGGAATATTATTCAGCCTTAGAAAGGAATGAAATTCTGATACATACTACAACATGGATGAAGATTAAAGGCAGTATACTAACTGAAATAAGCCAGACACTGAAGGACAAATACTGTGTCATTCTACCTATATGAGCAGTCCAATTCATAGAGATGAAGTAGAGTGGGGGTTACTGGGGGCTGAGGGAGGGGAGAAATGGGGAGTTTGTGTTTAACGGGTATGGAGTTTCTGTTTGAGAAGTTTTGGAGATGGATAGTAGTGATGTTTGTACAATGTGAATGCACATAATGCAATTGAAGTATAGACTTAAAATGATTAAAATGTTATTTTTTATTTTAAATGTATTTTACAATAAAAATAGAAATAAACAAGAAAAATCAATGCCGGAGACCTTGAATATTAAAGAAAAGGCATTTAGTAATCAATGAAAGTTTTTTTACTGAAGTATAATTAACATACAATGTTATATTAGTTTCAGGTGTGCAATATTGATTTGATGATGCTATACTTACTCAGTGCTCATCCATAATAATTGTAGTCACCACCATCTGTAGCTATACAAAACTATTACAAATTGCTGGCTATATTCCTTATGCTGTACTTTTCATCTCTATGACTTATTTATTTTTGTATTTTGGAAGTTTGTATCCCTTAATCCCTTTATTTCACCCATCCCCTACTTGATGAAAGTTTTTGATCCAGATTTGCACCATGAAAATTAATCCTGAAATAAAATACAGAACAAATAGGAGGGGGTGCCTGGCTGGCTCATCAGTGGAGCATGGGACTCTTGATCTCAAGGTCATGAGTTTGAGCCCTACACTGGGTGTAGAGATTGCTTTATTTATTTATTTTAAAAGATTTTATTTATTTATTTGACAGACACAGCAAGAGAGGGAACACAAGCAGGGGGAGCGGGGGAGGGAGAAGCAGGCTCCCGCCCAGCAGGGAGCCCGATGCAGGGCTCGATCCCAGGACCGTGGGACCATGACCTGAGCCGAAGGCAGACGCTTAAGGACTGAGCCACCCAGGCGCCCCAGAGATTACTTGAAGAAAAAAAAAAAAAGAAGAAGAAGAAAGGAGTAAGCAGTGGCAAAACCAGCTTTTTCTCTTTATTACAGATTAGTTAAGAGATGATTCGGGCCTCTGGGGCAGCAGTGGAGAGAAGTGGGAACGAGGGTGAATGCGGGGGATATTTGTTCTGTTTTTTAAAGATTATTTATTTTAGAGAGGGGAGAAGGAGAAGGAGAGAGAATCTCAAGCGGATTCCATGCTGAGCACAGAGCCCATGATCCTGAGATCACGACCTGAGCCAAAGTCAAGAGTCAGACTCTTAACCGACTGAGCCACCCAAGTGCCCCGAATGTGTGGGATATTTGACAACTGATTAGGTGTGGGAGGAAAGAGAAAAGGAAAAATAAAAGATGACCACTAGGTTTTGAGTTAGATAAACAGGAGGATAAGCAGGTGGCTAGAAAATGTTGAATATGAATTTGGCATCACCTCTCCAGAAGGCATTAAAAATATGAAAATGGGGAGATAGATGTAATTCAGGAGAATCAGGCCTAAAGATGAGTTGTGGAGTGATTTGTCTGTCTGTCCATCTGTCCATCTGAACAAATGTCTAATCAAATCTGCCTTTGCTGGACATATTAGATGAACACGACAGTCTATAACCAAGGATCGCATGATCTAGTGAATCATTCTCTTAGCAGTTATGTTTGAAACCATGTAATTGCCTAACAAGAAAATGTAGCAAGGAAAGAGAAGGCAAAATGGAATTTTAGGGGCCACATCCACATTTAGGGTATGAAAGGAAAAAGGAGCCTCAGAATGAGGGGTCAGAGAGGTAATAGAGACCAGACCAATGGGAATATATAGTCATCAAGAATTAAACTGAATTTGGGCGCCTGGGTGGCTCAGTTGGTTAAGCGACTGCCTTCGGCTCAGGTCATGATCCTGGAGTCCCGGGATCGAGTCCCGCATCGGGCTCCCTGCTCGGCGGGGAGTCTGCTTCTCCCTCTGACCCTCCTCCCTCTCATGCTCTCTGTCTCTCATTGTCTCTCTTGCAAATAAATAAAGTCTTAAAAAAAAAAAAAAGAATTAAACTGAATTTAAGGAATCAAAATAGTGATAACAGATGAAGTTGGAAATTTTCAGAAATGTGTTCTTCAGAATAAATTTAAGGTTTGCTGTTTCACTTCTGTTTGTCCATAGGTGTGATGACAGTGTAATCTTAAAAATCTTTTTTCTCTTGTGCCATTTTTCATATTTTTTGATCCATGACTGAGATCGAATTACATTAGTGTGCCAGTCTGCTGTGCTTTCAGTTTTGAATTTCTGCTATTAAGCAGAAATTCCCACTTGGAATTTTTTTCCTTAGTTTTTACCTGTAGATAAAATATTGTCTTCCTTCAATTTAAACTGGCCAGACTCATGATATTTTTCTTTCTTGTGGTAAAATATATGTAACGTATAATTAACCATTTTAGTGGATAGTTCAGTGGCATTAAGTATATTCACATTTTTATGTAACTAGTAATATATTTCTTTATTCTTACTGTTTTTAATTTATTTTTAAATATTTTATTTATTATTATTTATTTTATTTTATTTATTTGATAGAGAGAGCATGAGAACAGGGTGAGGGGCAGAGGGAGAAGCAGAATTCCCGCTGAGCAGGGAGCCAGATGCAGGACTCGATCCCAGGACCTGGGGATCACAACCTGAGCTGAAGGCAGTTGCGTAACCGACTGAGCCACACAGGCCCCCAAGATTCTATTTATTTATTTGACAGAGAGAGAGACAGGGAGAGAGGGAACACAAGCATGGGTAGTGGGAGAGGGAGAAGCAGGCTTCCTGCCAAGCAGGGAGCCTGATGCGGGCTGGATCCCTGGGACGCTGGGATCATGACCTGAGCCGAAGGCAGACACTTAACGACTGAGCCCCCCAGACACCCCATATTCTTACTGCTTTTTAGAAAACAAACCTCTTTCCTAGCAATTTTTCATCTTTCCCACACATAAAATTGATTCTTCTTGAAGTTTAATTTCACTCTAATATTTAACTCACTTAATTCGAAGTATCCAGTAGAGTGATTCAAGAGTGATACTTCATTTTCCTAGTTTTTTCTTTTTTCTTTTTTTAAAGAAATACAATGTTTTATACCACATTTTACAGAAAAATATTTTTAGAGGCAATAAAATTTTTTTTAACATTTCAACTAGTTTTATCAGGTTTGTCCTTTTGCCATATTTGCTTCAGATTTTTTTTTAAAAGGAAAATAAAAGACACAGGTATCAGTTGAAACCCTCTGTGTTCCCCTTCCAATTGCCTTGATCACTCTCTAAAATAACCTCAATGAATTTTGTTCATTATTCATTGTATGTTTTACTACATATTCATGTATTCATAACACTATGTAGTGATAGAATTGTGTAGGTATTAATATAACTGATAATTTTTATTTTTAAATGGGCAATATCGTACAAATTAGATTTAGTTTTATGTACTCATTTTTGTGACTGTAAAAAATGAGTTCGTGAAGGGGCACCTGGCTGGCTCAGTCAGTAGAGTGTGCAGCTGTTATCTTGGGGTCTGAGTTCAAGCCCCATGTTGGGTGTAGAGATTACTTAAAAATAAACTTAAAAAAAAAAAAAAGAGTTGGTGAAGCATGTCTTTCTTTACTAATGTACATAACTTTTTTTTTTTACTAACAACTTCCGTTTTTAGGTCTAAAGTTAATGCAACTTGCTTTAAACTGAAAATATTCATTCTGTGAAATATGTATATAATGAAATACCAATTAATTTATTTCATTAATTTAATGAAGGTGTATTCATTAGTGCTGCAACTAATTTTTGGATAACTACTGCTGCTAAACCAGCAGAGGGGGCTCAGCAATGTAAAAAAACTGCCAATGTCCGTTCCGACTAGAAAACATGAAAATTTAAAATAGAAGAGTCCGGGTGACTCTTTGCATCTTTGCATATAAATGACTAACATCTTGATTATTACAAATCTGAAATCAGTACCACTGTGGGTGAGTGTTGTTAATAATAATTTCTTGTAACATCTAAATCTTAAGCGTTTCCCCACTCCCCATGAATATATGTGTGTGTCCCTCCCTCACTCTCTCCCTCTCTCTCTCTCTCTATGTGTGTGTGTGTATATATATATACACACATACACACACACACACGCGGATGTATGCATGTATATGATTTTGCATTTCTTTCTAAATCAGATTTTGGTAGACACTAAACATTTGTAGAATTTGGTGTAACTGTGTTGTTTAAAGTCTGAAGAATACTTTTTTTTCCTTCAATTCTTTAAGTTTGCAAATAGCTCCTGGTTCTGGCCATAGCACTATGTAAATAGGAAATAATAATGAAGATAATTATGGTAATCTGTTTTTGTTAAGTAGGCTTTTCTTTATAAAATTGAAATAAACACTTAGAACAGTAACTCTAGGCTTCCCTCAAGTACTGCTGCATTTTATAAACAGAATTTGTGGCTAAGCTGATTTTAAAAGGTTTTTGTTGTATTAGGGCTTCCTGAATTCACCAAGTCAACTATAGATAATTTTGGAGGAAAATAAGAGAATATATTTTCTCTCCTAGTGTAATAATAAGCAAATGAGCTTAGTATAAATAAATTGCCTAGATTTACTTTTCAGTATAGTTCCCATACTAATTGTTTGTAAAGGACCGTAATTAGAAAATTGTTTGCTTTTGTAAATTTAAAAGAAAGTATTTTTTATTTACATACAAAATGTTTTACTCTGGGGTGCCTGGGTGACTCGGTCGGGCATCTCTCTTCAACTCAGATCGTTATCCCAGGGTTCTGGGATCAAGCCCCACATCAGGCTTCCTGCTCAGCAGAGAGCCTGCTTCTCCCTCTCCCTCTACTGCTCCCCCTGCTTGTGCGCTCTCTCTCCCTCTCTGTCAAATAAATAAATAAAATCTTAAAAAAAAAAAAGTTCTACTCTGGCAGAAGTAGGAATGTTATTTGTACGGAGTGACAGTAACTCTTCTACCAAAGTGAAACCAGAGCTTCTAAAATGATTTGGAAATCAAGCAATACATGTTACATGATGAAAAATAGTTTCAGGAAATTTTAAAGATAACAGTATGAGGTTTTTAATTGTGGATATTGCTTGACATTAAAAAGATACAGAAATGGGGCGCCTGGGTGGCTCAGTTGGTTAAGCGACTGCCTTCGGCTCAGGTCATGATCCTGGAGTCCCGGGATCGAGTCCCGCATCGGGCTCCCGGCTCGGCAGGGAGTCTGCTTCTCCCTCTGACCGTCCTCCCTCTCATGCTCTCTCTCATTCTCTCTCTCTAAAATAAATAAATAAAATCTTTAAAAAAAAAAAAAAGATACAGAATATATACACACATGTATTATTATTTTTCTGTGTATGCCTTGTGTGTGCAAAGACCTCTCCAGAGGAGCTCTGACTAAAGCATTATGCTCATTGGAAACCAAAATCAAGGGAAACCAACTGATCCTGGCCGACTGTTTTATCTCCTTTTGGACCTGTAATATTTGGCACTGCTTTCAATGGAAAATTGTTTGCTAGGCTTAGAACTCTTGGTGTAAGTGATTGTAAAGTGCAACTTTTTCTTTGAATAATGTTTGCCATCCTATGTAACAATATAGGGAACACTATTTTCCGAATCAGTTTGAAATAAAGCCCAGTATGTTTACATTTTTGTGCTTATTAAGAACATTGATTCATCTAACTTACTGTTGTAGAATATACAACTGCTTTCCTCAAAGGAAACACATCTTCTGGTAAAAAATTGGTATATATGGGGCGCCTGGGTGGCTCAGTCGTTTGAGTGTCTGCCTTCAGCTCAGGTCATGATCCTAGAGTCCTGGGATCGAGCCCCGTGTTGGGCTCCCTGCTCAGTGGAGAGTCTGCTTCTTCCTCTGCCTCTTCCCCAGGCTCGTGCTCTCTCCCTCCCTCTTTGTCTCTCTGTCAAATAAATAAATAAAATCTTTTTTAAAAATTAGTATATATGGTAAAACAAATTTACTCTTACTACTGGCTTGTTTAAAATGTTTTACTTCATGGGGCACCTGGGTGGCTCAGTCGTTAAGCGTCTGCCTTCAGCTTGGGTTGTGATCCCGGGGTCCTGGGATCGAGCCCCGCATTGGGCTCCCTGCCCTGCGGGAAGCCTGCTTCTCCCTCTCCCACTCCCCATGCTTGCGTTCCCTCTCTCGCTGTGTCTCTCTCTGTCAAATAAATAAATCTTTAAAAAAATAAAAAAAAATGTTGTACTTTAACCATACTTCTGCAAATAGAAATGTAAAACAAAGTGCAAAAAACATTTGAGTATTTACTGTATATGCCTTATTCTTTTTGAAGAATTTACATGCATTAAAGCATTTAATCCTCACAATGGCTTTATGAGATAGGTATTATTATTACTCACATTTTATAGCTAAGGAAATGAAGGCTTTTAAAAGAAATACTTAAATAGAATTCAAAACTTTAAATAGAGCTTTTGCAGGCAATTGTGATTCCAAGATATACTTTCCTTGCCAGTCTAATTTTATTCATATGCATACAAAAGTATTTCTGTACCATTTTCCCAACTACTGTGGCACCTTTGTTTTGAGAATTCTTCTGGCAGCATCACAGTTTTACCACTGTTCTCAGCAACCCCTCATTAAGTATGCCCTTAATTAGTGCACAGAGTTTGGTCAAACCTTTTTCTTCCTTCTTTAACTTTATATAAGGGGAAATTTCAAATATATTCATAAATAGGCTACTGTAGTGAATCTCTTTGTACTCCTCACTTAGCTCAAAAAATTACTGACATGTTACCTGTCTTATTTCATCTGTCTTCGTGCTTTTGGGCTGGGGTGTGGTGGAGTGTCTTTTTATGTTATGTTAATCACCATACATTGCATCATGGTGTGGAGTGTTTTGAAGCAAATTCTACATATCCTCTCATTTCACAGATAAATACATATTCATCTTTAACTGATTTTCGGGTCTTGGGTTTGTTTTTTGTTTTCTTTTTTCCTTCCTGTATTTTGCAGCTCTTATTGACAATATACACGTTTTTTAGGATTATTTCTTTTTGATGAATTTACCTGTCATTGTGAAATATCATTGTGAGGTGTCCCTCTTTTTTTCTTGTTAATATTGTTTTGAAGCCTACGATGTCTGTCATTAATATAGACACTGTAGCTTTCTTTTTTCTTTTTTTTCTTTTAGATTTTACTTATTTATTTGTCAGAGAGAGAAAGAAAGAGAGCGCAAGCAGGGGGAGTGGCAGGCAGAGGGAGAAGCTGGCTCCTGGTGGAGCAAGGAGCCCAATGCTGGGACTGGATCCCAGGACCCTGGGATCACTGCCTGAGCTGAAGACAGATGCTTAACAGACTGAGCCACCCAGACATCCCAGACACTAGCTTTCTAACGCTTGGTGTTTCCTTTCTGTCTGTCTCATCCTGTG
Organism: Mirounga leonina; assembly: GCF_011800145.1. Classification (NCBI taxonomy): domain Eukaryota; kingdom Metazoa; phylum Chordata; class Mammalia; order Carnivora; family Phocidae; genus Mirounga; species Mirounga leonina. The sequence goes on from NW_023270447.1 coordinate 82,389,922, forward strand.
ACTTTTAGCCTCTCTGCACCTTTATATTTAAAGTACTTTTTTTGTAAATAGCGTGTAATTAGGTTTTGCTTTTTTAGCCAGTCTGGTAATCTCTATTTTTTTATTGGAGACTTTAGACCATATATATTTAATATATATATATATATATTTTTTAAAGATTTTATTTATTTATTTGACAGAGAGAGACACAGCGGGAGAGGGAATACAAGCAGGGGGAGTGGGAGAGGGAGAAGCAGGCTTCCCGCCGAGCAGGGAGCCCGATGCGGGGCTCGATCCCAGGACTTGGAATCATGACCTGAGCCGAAGGCAGATGCCCAACGACTGAGCCACCCAGGCGCCCCTATATTTAATATATTTTGATACAGATTTTAATTTACTATTTTTCTATTTTCTCTTTGTACCACCTGTGCTTTGTTCCTTTTATCTTTTCCTACCTTCTTTTGTATTAAGTAACTGAGTATTTTTTAGTAATCCATTTTATTTTCACTATTGGCTTATTAGCTACACCTCGTGTGTGTGTGTGTGTGGTTTTAGGGTTCACAATATATAATTGATCACAGTCTACAATGTACAATATAAATTTTTCTAAAAAGATGTTTATTTATTTGACAGAGGGAGAGGGGGGGAGCACAAGTAGGCAGAGAGGCAGGCAGAGAGGCAGGCAGAGGGAGAGGAAGAAGCAGGCTCTCTGCCGAGCAGGGAGCCCAATGCGGGACCCAATCCCAGGACCCTGGGATCATGACCTGAGCTGAAGGCAGCTGCTTAACTGACTGAGCCACCCAGGTGCCTTACAATATAAATTTTTAAAAAGATTTTATTTCTTTAGAGAGAGAGAGTGTGCTTGTGCACAAGAGGGTGATAGGGGCAGAAGGGGAGAGAGAGGGATAAGTAGACTCCATGCTGAGCATGGAACTTGATGCGGTCTTGATCTCATGACCCTGAGATCCTGACCCAAGCCAAAATCAAGAGTCAGTGGCTCAACTGACTGAGCCACCCAAGCACGCCTATAATATACATTTTATTTCTATATGTGTTATAAACCTTAAACTCTATTATTTTTGCTTTATTTTTTATTTTTTTAAAGATTTTATTTATTAGAGAGAGCAGGCAGAAGGGCAGAACTGAGCAAGGAGCCTAAAGTGGGACTTGATCCCAGAACCCTGGGATCATGAGCTGAGCCAAAGGCAGATGCCTAACTAACTGAGCCACCTGGGGCCCCTTATTTTTGCTTTAGACAGTCACTTTTTTATTTTTTAAAAAGATTATTTATTTATTTATTTATTTGACAGAGAGAGAGACAGCAAGAGGGAACACAAGCAGGGGGAGTGGGAGAGGGAGAAGCAAGCTTCCCGCCGAGCAGGGAGCCCGATGCGGGGCTCGATCCCAGGACCCTGGGATCATGACCTGAGCCGAAGGCAGACGCTTAACGACTGAGCCACCCAGGCGCCCCAAGACAGTCACTTTTAAAAAAAATATATTTATTTATTTGAGAGAGAGCATGAGTGGAAGGAGCAGAGGGAGAGGGAGAGAGAATCCCAAGCAGACTCTGAAGCCCAGTGGAAGGCTGATCTCACGACAAGATCACAACCTGAGCCGAAACTAAGAGTTGGACACTTAACTGACTGTTCCACCAAGGTGCCCCTAAACAGTCAGTTACCTTTTAAGGAAATTTTAAAAGTGAGAAAACAGAAGTCTTTTATGTTTAATCATATATGATTTCCTGTGCTCTTCATTTCTTAGTGTATATCCAAATTTTTAGCTGATACCGTCCTTCCACCTTTAACATTTCTTGTCATGCAGGTGTATTGGTGTTATATTCTTTCCACCTTGTCTGTCTGAAAATATTTTTATTTCACTTTTTTTTTAAAGTTTTTTAATTTAAGTAATCTGTACCCCATGTGGGGCTCAAACTCATGAGATCAAGAGTCACATGCTCTTCCGACTGAGCCAGCCAGGAGCCCCCTGCACTTTTATCTTTAAAGATATTTTCGTGCATATAGAATTCCCAGTTGATTTTTTTTTTCGTCCAGCACTTTAAAGATGCCATTTCTTTTGTCTTCTGGCGTTCATAGTTTCTGACAGTCATTATCATAGGTTTTCAGCAGTTTGATTATGATATGCCTTGGTGTGGTTTTGTCTCTGTGTATGTGTTTTATCCTGCTTGGTTTGTTCAGATTCTTGCGTCTCTGGGTTTATAGTTTTCACGAGATTGGGAAAATTTTTCTCCTTTATTTCTTAAAAACTTTATCTGATTATCTGGCCCCTCCCCTCTATTCCATCAGGACTCCAATTACATGCGTGCTAGACTTTCTGATACTGTCCTAAAGGTTACTGAGGCTTTGTTAATTTTTTTCTTTTTTTTTCCCTATGTGTTTCTTGGGTAGTTTTGTTGCTGGATCTTATATTTCAACTGAAATTTTTCTTATGCATGCTCTAATCTGCCATTAATTGCACACAGTGATATTTTAATTTCATATATTGTATTTTTCCTTCCTAGAAGTTTCTTCTTTTAAATATTTTTCATTTCTTTCGCTATTACAGCTTGTTTCTTTTTAAGTGCTTGAACATAATAACATTCTCAAAGTTTTAATGTCCTTGTCTTTCAGTCCATCTGCCATTTCCAAGTTTGTTCCTGTTGACTGACTTTCTCTTAGTATGGTTTTGTTTTTGTTTTTGTCTTTTGGCACATGTAGTAATTTTTGGTTGGGTGTTGGATGAGTGTCTGGCTTTCGTTGCCTTTCTTTAGAGTGTTTTCGCAGACAATAGGTTGCCTGCTGATCAGTTTCATGGTTTTGAGCTCTGTTTTTAGGTTTTGCTACAGTAGATCTAGAGTCGCCTTCATTGCAGGGACAATTGAGCACTATACTGAGGGGTGAATCCTGTATAGAGTCTCTACTGAGTATCTCAGGTGATCACCAAGGACTCTTTACCCCAGTTTGCTGGAGCTTGAATATTTTTGTGCTTGTGAGCTATGAGAACTGACCAGCTTATAACTTCCCTGTCATTCTTTGCCTGACTGTTCTGAAGAAAAGATTCACAGCAGCCCTACTCTTAGTTTCAAAGGGGGAAAAAACTTTTTATTGATATTACAAAAATCTAACAGAAACTTAAAGAAGAAAAGGGAAATCTGTTGTATAGGTGAGGACAATAGTAAGCAGTAAAGGAGAATACGACAGAGTTACATCAAATTGGGGACTTACAACATCCAACCTCATCAGCTGGGGAAGCCCCACAGAGACAGCCAGGCTGGAATCCCCAGTGAGAGGCCCGGGTGAAGCGCCATTTGCAGAAGGGCGGTATTTATAGGGCAAATGATGGGGTCTGAAGTTAAACATTTGTTTGCCTACGTGCAGTTTGGAGCGAGCTGCGTTTCTATGTTATCATGTCTTACATATTCAAGGAGGCTGGGCTAGGTGTGTTTGCCTCCCTTCCCGGATTCCATTCTGGGGGGCCAGCCCAGCCTGGAGCCGGAGGGGATGCAAGGCAAAATTTATAGCTCTTGGCATGCAGACTAGAAGGGCCAGTTCTGACCTGGAGGCCAGCTAACGTCAACTAATCAGGTTCCCAAGATCACTTATGCGGCACAAGTCTCACAAACAACATTTTTTAGGCTGCCTGAATACGTGTAGGTCTGGGTGGTAGGTTATGCAGGACAAATCACAGAAACCTCCACCCATACAATACCATGACTCATCGTGCAAGTGTTGCACAATACTTAGCAAAGATTCAAGGGGATACTATGCAGATTTTTGTAGTTCTTTTTCTGTGTAGCTTCCTTCCTTTCTGGAATTTTGCCCTGAAGTTCTAGCCTCTTCAGGCTCCCTGAACCGTTACCTATCTTCTCAACTCAGGAGAGGTTGTTGGGCTCCTTTGGTTCCCTCTTCACTTCGTTGAGATCCAAAAATTGCCACCAGGCAGACAGCCTAGGCAATCAGTCTTTTTTTTTTTTTTTAGATTTTTTAATTTATTTGACAGAGAGAGACAGAGAGAGAGAGGGAACACAAGCAGGGGGAGTGGGAGAGGGAGAAGCAGGCTCCCCACTGAGCAGGGAGCCCGATGTGGGGCTCGATCCCAGGATCCTGGGATCATGACCTGAGCTGAAGGCAGATGCTTAACAGCTGAGCCACCCAGGCGCCCCAGTCAGTCTTTTGAATAGCAGAATGTCCCATGATCCGCATTTGTCTGATTGCTTTCTTGTGGTATCATTTAGCTTAATCTAGAGGCTAAATAATGAAATTAAAAATTTAAAGCAAGAGTGTTTCACAGGCGCCTGGGTGGCTCAGTCGTTAGGCGTCTGCCTTTGGCTCAGGTCATGATCCCAGGGTCCTGGGATCGAGCCCCGTATCGGGTTCCCTGCTCCGCGGGAAGCCTGCTTCTCCCTCTCCCACTCCCCCTGCTTGTGTTCCTTCTCTCGCTGTGTCTCTCTCTGTCAAATAAATAAATAACATCTTAAAAAAAAAAAAAAGAGTGCTTCACAGGCAATGCTGCATACTTCCCATTGTTTGGCTCATGATGCGTAATTTCTAGAGGTCTCGCTTTTAACCATCCTCAGATCGGGCTCTGGGTTCAGATGATAGTAGCCTGATCTCTCCATTAGAATGTTTTCTTTCGGGGCACCTGGGTGGCTCAGTTGGTTAAATGACTGCCTTCGGCTCAGGTCATGATCCCGGGATCCTGGGATCCAGCCCTGCATCAGGCTCCCTGCTCAGCAGGAAGCCTGCTTCTCCCTCTCCCACTCCCCCTGCTTGTGTTCCCTCTCACGCTGTCTCATTCTCTCTGTCAATTAAATAAATAAATAAAATCTTTAAAAAAAAATAGAATGTTTTCTATCAACCTTTCATGTAATGTTTTTAGTAACTTTTGTTGATTATAAATTATTAGGGCTTGCAAAATGGTACTTTTCTTATTCTGTCCTTCCTTCTTCATATAAGTGGAATTCCTCAGAAAGAATTTTACCACATTAACTATTTGGTTACCCTGTTGATTAGTATAGGAAAGGCAGGAAAGGGATTTGATTCTTTCCCTTATTTTTCAAGTAATTTGAGAGTAATCATGAATTAGTCCCTTTAGCAGCCTCCCCTGATGACCATGAATTTTCTTTAGTAGCATTATAAACGTACAGATTTTTATATATTTCATATGTTTGAATCCATAGTTTTGTTTTTTGTAGTTTTGATGCTCAAATTGTTTCCTCTTAGGCCTGTGGGAGTGCCTTTTTTTGGGGTCCTGTGACCTTTTGACAAGACTGTATTAGTCTTTAATAGTCTCCTTGCTTTGGGCACAAGAAGATGTTCCAGGCTCACCTTGTACATTTCCTGCCCCAATTTTAGAAATAGCCATTTCTTCAAGGAGACTTATCTTTTTAGTGGAAAATAGGATATAAAGACCACAGTCAGGGTTCTGGAATATTCTTTGCTACTCATTGCTTTTGAATCTTTTTCAGTAGACAGAGTTAGAAAAATCTTTTTTCCTTCCTTCTTTTCTTTTCTCTTCTCTTCTTTTCTTTCTTTTGTTTATGTAATCTCTACACCCAACCTGGGGCTTGAACTCATGACCCCGAGATCTAGAGTCGATGAAGAGTCTTATGCTCTACCACCCCAGGAGATGAAAAAAACGAGTTCCCACTGATACTTCTGATTCAAATGTACAATTACAGGGTTTTTATTATTTTTTTTAATTTATGTATTTGAGAGAGAGAGAGAGAAAGCACGAGCAGGGGGAGGAGCAGAATGGGGAGGGGGGAGGAAACCATCTCAAGCCCACCCTATGCCAAGGGCTCTCCGACATGGGACTTGATCCCATGACCCGAGATCATGACCTGAGCTGAAACCAAGAGTCAGACACCCAACTGACTGAGCCGCCCAGGTTCCCCAGTTACAGGGTTTTTATTTACTCTCTTTAATTTTATACTTATAGCTCTCCATTTATGCTAAATTTTTTTGGTTTTTAATAGTTAACATAATTTTTTGTTGGCTTTATGCTGTACTTTACCTATATTAGTTTCAAAATAATAATGATAGTATTGTTACTAACAATAAGACTATTAAGTATAGCTTTATTGTTTCTTATATGGATTTTTTTGTACTTAATTTTTTTTTTAAGCTCTGTGCCCAACATGGGGCTTGAACTCATGACCCTGAGACCAAGAGTCACGTGCTCTACCAGCTGAGCCAGCCAAGTGTCCTATGCTTTTGCACTTAAAATATAACTCACAGAAGATACGTAGTCAAAAATGCTGTTTTTTAAAGCTGCTTGAACTAATCCTTTCTCTTTGGTGTTATGCCACCAACTTGATATAAAATTAGGTAATTTATTTCTTAAAAATTTTTCTTTTCTTCTTGATAATACATCAAGGTCACTGTTTACCTTTCTAAAACTCCCATTTAGTGAGGGTTTGCTTTCATCCAAAGAATTTCGTGGATAAGAATAAGAGAATTTGAATGTGTCTGTATACCTGTTGCCTATATAGTTCATTTTCATGCACTCTGTACTTAACATTTCTCCTGAAGTTTGGATTTATGGTTTGCAGCTTAAAAGAAGTAAGAGAGAAGTAGATAACCCCCTTTTTTTTTTTAAGATTTTATTTATTTATTTGACAGAGAGAGACAGTGAGAGAGGGAACACAAGCAGGGGGAGTGGGAGAGGGAGAAGCAGGCTTCCTGCTGAGCAGGGAGCCCGATGCAGGGCTTGATCCCAGGACCCTGGGATCACGACCTGAGCCGAAGGCAGACGCTTAACGACTGAGCCACCCAGGCATCCCAGAAGTAGATAACTTTTAATAACATAAGTATCATCTTTCTTCTGTATGACAGTGTTACTGTGTGAGTGGGAATTCTATAAATGCATGTCAGTTTGATTTTAGAGTTTGTAAACTGATCCAGAATAGAACATGTGAAGCAGTGACATTAGGAGTATTTTGTTTTATATTGTGTTCTTACTTGTGAGTTTCTTTTAAAAGAATATTTAAAAGTCAGCTGTTTATGGGGAGCCTGGGTGGCTCAGTTGGTTAAGCGTCTGCCTTTGGCTCAGGTCATGATCCCGGGGTCCTGGGATCGAGCCTCACATCCGGGCTCCTTGCTCAGCAGGGAGCCTGCTTCTGCCCTGCTTGCCATTCCCCCTGCTTGTGCTTGCTTTCTGTCTCTCTCTCTCGTTCTGTGTCAAATAAATAAATAAGGTCTTAAAAAAAAAAAGTCAGCTGTTTAGAACAAACCATACAATTGGCCTTTAACTCCAAACACCAGTAAGGTGTTGTCTGAGGGCATTAGTTTTGTCTGTAGAATCAATTTTAAGTAAGTACAAAATTTTGCCTTCACATATTTCTGTGTGGTAGTATACATATATAAATATATATTTTTTTAAAGATTTTATTTATTTGAGAGTGTGTGTGAGAGCGAGAGATCACCAGCAGGGGGGAAGGGTAGAGGGAGAAGCAGACTCCCCGCTGGGCAGGGAGCCCAGTGTGGGACTCGGTCCCAGGACCCTGGGATCATGACCTGAGATGAAGGCAGATGCTTGACTGACTGAGCCACCCTGGCGCCTTAGCTGAATTCAATATTAATAAGCTTTCTTTGAATACATTTATATTCTATACAATCTTCACTTATTTTTATAGAAATGATAAAATATGCCCCATTTTGAAATTTCTGGTGGGTTTTTTTTTTTACCAGCTAATTGATACAGTATGCAAAATCAATTTTCCTCAGATCACAGCAAATTTAAAGAAGATCAAAAATGGAAATCAGTTTTCCTGACTCCATCCTTTTAAATGTGGACTCTTAAATTTAAATTAGGGTGTTAAAGATTTTCAGCCATCACATTACCCATCTGAAGTACAGTATGATGCAGCACATACAAAAGTACAGTTGGCATTGGTCATTTCACATGTTCCTAGGTACCCTATCTTAATGCATATTGTCTGCCTGAAAGCAGAATTCTGGCCGTGTATGTTGAATCTTGATTACCTTTTGTGCTGTTGCCTTTGTCTGGCCTTTATTGGAAACCATAGCAATAAGAAGTGAAATAGGGGTTTTAATGAGGCAAGTTATTAATGAGTAGAATTGTAACTTTTGAAGTGATGAAAAGTGGGAACTATCTGTGTTATTTATCTAATGTTGGCTTAAGTCTTGTAGGCCACCTAACTCAACAAATATTTATACAGCTCTAAGATAATGAAGATACTGTACAAAATTAATAGAAGGCCAGAAGGAATACTTAATGAGCTGGAGGGAATGGGAGGATCTCACAAAAGAGATAACTCTTAAATAACAAGTAGGAATTTGCCAAGCTGGCAAGTAGGAGAAGGGTATTTTAGGAAGGCGGGGTAGCCAGCAAGAAGAAAGACCAGAGATGGGAAAAGAGCTGAGTCTATTACAGGAACAAGTAGCTCAAAATGACTGAATTGAAATTTGTGAGAAAGAGACATTAATCTTATTCTTAAATCCTTGGAATGTTTTGGCAGCTATTGTCTGGTAATTTTGTTCATTTTATCAAAACATTCCTATTGTTGATAGGAAGAATTAAACCAAATAAGATATATTTGCTAGGGCGCCTGGGTGGCTCAGTCATTAAGCGTCTGCCTTCGGCTCAGGTCATGATCCCAGGGTCCTGGGATCGAGCCCCGCATCGGGTTCCCCGCTCCGCAGGAAGTCTGCTTCTCCCTCTCCCACTCCCCTTGATTGTGTTTCCTCTCTTGCTGTGTCTCTCTCTGTCAAATAAATAAATAAAATCTTTAAAAAAAAAAAAGAATTAAATATTAAGGGACGCCTAGGTGGCTCTGTCGGTTAAGCATCTGCCTTCGGCTCAGGTCATGATCTCAGGGTCCTGGGATCGAGCCCCGCATCGGACTCCCTGCTCATCGGGAAGCCTGCTTCTCCCTCTCCCACTCCCCCTGCTTGTGTTCCTGCTCTCGCTATCTCTCTGTCAAATAAATAAATAAAATCTTTAAAAAAAAAAATAAAGTTATATTTTCTAGGGTCCAGGAAGGTAACTTTATTTACTTTCTGCCCAGGTGACATATCAAAGTTTAATCCATGAAATCTTTTCATCTATTCCATAAATGTTCTTTTTTTTTGGATAAAAATAGGTATGTTTGCTCTTCCTTCATTCAATAATAATAATTATCTACTTTCCTGCTGTGTTGGAGAAATTTAAAATTTTTATTTTTATTTATTTAAAAAAATTTTTAATACATAAGTACAACATTTTTTATTTGATTTTTTTAAAAGATTTTATTTATTTATTTGACACAGAGAGAGAAAGCACAAGTAGGCAGAGCGGCAGGCAGAGAGAGAGGGAGAAGCAGGCTCTCCACTGAGCAGGGAACCAGACGTGGGGCTCGATCCCAGGACCTAGGGATCATGACCTGAGCCGAAGGTAGCCACTTAACCGACTGAGCCACCCAGATGCCCCAAGTACAACATTTTTTTAAAAAGATATTATTTTTAAGTAATTTCTCTACCTAACATTGGGCTCAAACCCACAACCTGGAGACCAAGAGTCGCATAACCATAGACTGAGCCAGTCAGGTGTACTGCAATATCATCTTTAAGTATAAACAAAGCTCTCAGTATATGTGGTAAATTTTACTGAAGGTGGCTAAGGGGTAGTGACATTTTTATTTCATTTGTTTCCCTGCCTCCCCATACCTGTTTGTTATCCCAGAATCAGTCAATTTATCAATACCTTTTTTGGGAGGACAAAGGAACACAATATAAAAGGGCATCGCTTAAATCAATAGATCTTTTCTAAGGCAAAAATACGCTGCATCATAAGTGACTAAACATTAAAGGTAATAAAATATAACCAGTAACCCATCTTATGTACTTCCTTTAAAATGTTAGTTTATTGGGGCTCCTGGCTGGCTCAGTTGGTGGAGCGTGCAATTTGATCTCGGGTTGTGAGTTTGGGTTCCATGTTGACTGTAGAGATTGCTTAAAAATAAAATCTTAAAAAAAAATGTTAGTTTGTTGTGCTATAAATCTACTGTGGCTTACTTCTTATGTACTTATGTTAGCATTTTTTTATGAGGTGTTTGGAAGGAGAGTGTCTTAGCATGGGCTGCCAAGACAGAATACCATAGGCTAGGCAGTTTAAACACCAGAAATGTATTTCTCATATATTTCTTTACTGAGACATCCAATATCAAGGTGTTAGCAAGGTAGTGTTCATTCTGAAGCCTTTTCTCTTGACTTGTAAGTGCCTACCATCTCCTTGTGTGCTCACATGATGTCTTTGGGGGCTGGGGGAGAGAGGAAAAGAGAAAGGGAAAACTCTGGTGGCTCGTCTTACAAGGGCCCTAATCCCATTAAGGGCCCTACCCTCATGACTTCATCTAACCCTAATTACCTCCAAAATGCCCCATCTCCACATACCACTGGGGGTTAGGGCTTCAACATATGAATTTAAGGGGGACACAAACATTCAGTCCATAACAGAGGGTAATGACTTCCTCCTCAGTATTTTATGTTTTTATCATTTCAAGAAATTCCCAAAGGAATAGAAGATCTAAAGAGTTTGCTTAAAAACGTGATCAAAACTGGGCTTCAGAGGGCTCCTGGGTGGCTCGGTCGGTTGAGCATCTGCCTTCGGCTCAGGTCGTGATCCCAGAGTCCTGGAATCGAATACCAGGGAGGCTGCTTCTCCCTCTGCCTCTGCCTCTCTCTCTGTCTCTCATGAATAAATAAATACAATCTTTAAGAAAAAAAGAAACTGCGCTTCAGAAAATCCTGTTATGGGTGTCAGTTGAGGCCTGGCCTCCTTAAGATTGTGCTTCTGTCATACAGCTCTTTTACCATTTCTATTTTTCATTTGCACAGAAGCTGAATATATATTAATAAATATTGATAGTTCACTTTAGCTAAAGGGAAGAATAACTTGTAACAAGGGTTTTGTGATGATTATTAAGTCAGCTACTGTTATTAAGTCAGCGAACAAAATTAGCAGAGTCTAGTTCTTGGGGTGCAAATATGAAGGTATGTTTGGGAGGTAATCACAACTTGGAAATCATGATAGTTGGAAATGAGGTCTCGGGTGCCTTGGTGATGCCTTTTAATGGAAAGTACTTACTGGTTTTTCTTTCTTTCTTTCTTTCTTTCTTTCTTTCTTTCTTTCTTTCTTTCTTTCTTTCTTTCTTTCTCTCTTTCTTTCTCTCTTTCTTTCTCTCTTTCTCTCTTTCTTTCTCTCTTTCTCTCTTTCTCTCTTTCTCTCTTTCTCTCTCTCTCTCTCTCTTTCTCTCTCTCTCTCTCTCTCTCTCCCTCCCTCCCTCCCTCCCCTCCCCTCCCCTCCCCTCCCCTCTCTCTTTCTTTCTCTTTCTTTCTTTCTTTGGATTTTATTTATTTATTTGACAGAAAGCGAGAGAGGGAACACAAGCAGGGGGAGTGGGAAAGGGAGAAGCAGGCTTCCCACCAAGCAGGGAGCCCGATGCGGGGCTCAATCCCAGGACCCTGGGATCATGACCTGAGCCGAAGACAGACGCTTAACGAATGAGCCACCCAGGCGCCCCCAAATTTTTTAAGTTTAAGTAATGTCTGCACCTGACATGGGGCTTGAACTCACAACCCCTAGGTCATGAGTCCCTTGCTCTTCCGTCTGAGCCAGCCAGGTGCACCATAATTTGCATACATTAAGTTTCACTCTTTGTGTTGTCAAGTTCTGTGGGTTTTGACAAATGTGGATTGGGATCATTTTACTAGAATGTTAAAATGCTTAAAAAGGGACACCTGGGTGGTTCAGTCGGTTAAGCGTCTGCCTTCGGCTCAGGTCATGATCCCAGGTCCTGGGATCAAGTCCTGAGTCGGGCTCCCCACTGAGCAGGGGAGTCTGCTTCTCTCTCTCCCTCTGCTCACCCCCTATGCTCGTGCTCTCTGTCTCTCAAATAAGTAAATAAAAACAACAACAAAAAGATGGTGATTTGGGGTCAGGTGCCTGTTTAGTTTTTTTTATTAGCTAAGCCCCTAAATCTAACATGCAGATTTTCATAAAGTAATAGTTATATTTTCAAAGAATCCAGGTATTCAGAATCTGGCATTGAATAGTATCTTGGCACTTTACCCTTGTTTTTGGGTGTTATCCCTATTATTCATTTTATAGTTTTATTCTTAGGGGGTTGACTCATTTGGTTAGCAAGAAGTTAGGTACAGCAAGTAGTTGAAGATTTATTTTTAATTCAGTAACTTTATCAATGAAGGAAAACCTGTTTTATGTTCTACTCCCAAGTAAGGCAGACTGTCTTACAGATGGCTTTGAGCTTTCGTCACAAGAAGGGCTATGTGAAAGTAGAATCCAACAGAGTCCTTCCACATTAACCACTAAATACCTTAAGAGTGGCAACCAGAGATGAGTAACACTAACCTCTTCAGTAAGGGACCTTCATTAAAAAAGTTTTTAGGGGTGCCTGTGTGGCTCAGTTGGTTGAGCATCTGACTCCTGATTTCGGCTCAGGTCATGATCTCAAGGTCCTTGGATTGAGCCCCACATCAGGCTCCACACTCAGTGGGGAGTCTGCTTGAGATTCTTTCTCCCTCCTGCCCCTCCCCTTGCTTGCATTCTCTTTCTCTCTCTAAAATAAATAAATCTTAAAAAAAAGTTTTTAGGTTGATAAGGTACCTGCTAATGTGCCAGATGTTACAAATACGAAAATGACTTGGCCTCTTTTCTCAAGTAGTGTACCATGTAGTGGGGAAGAAAGGAAGTTAAAATGGAATTTAGAAGCAGGCCATAGAAAGATGAGCTTTCTATGAGGGCTGTATAAGTGAACAGGACTTTTAGTGACATCTGTTGCAGATTAGAAAAAGTTAAATGCACATCATAAATTGGAAAGTTTTCAGAGGATATATACCTTGTTTAAGGGCATTTACCAGTCACTTAGATGACATCTATATAGTTCATTTCTGTGTTTTGTCAATAGTCTAAGTTTAAATTATATGGGTAATGAAAGCTGTAGTTGATTCTGGCTGGTGTGTTTTAGATGAAGTGTAAATTTCTAGAAAAAGATAGGAAATTACAAAATTGACTCAAGAAAAAACAGAAAGCTCAAGTAGTCCTATTACACAAGAAATGGAATCTGGGTACAGAAAAATCTCACAAAGAAAACTCTAGGCCTATATAGATTTACAAGTGATGTCTGCCAAATATTCAATGAGCAGATAATTCCCTGTTTTATTTAAACTCTTCCAGACAATGGGGGGAAAAAACAGTCCCCAAATCATTTTATAAAACGAGCATAATTTTGATTCTAAAACCAGAGATAGACAATACAAGAAAGAAAAATTATAGGCCATGTCTCTCTCATGAACATAGATACAAAAATTCTAAACCAAATGTTAGCAAACAGAATCCAGCGTTATAAAAAATACAGTAAATCATGGTCTAGTTCAGTTTATCTGAGGAATGCAAGCTTATTTTAACATTAGTAAAGCAATTAATATAATTTGCTTCAGTAAACAGAAAACCATATATTTTAGTAACTGCAGCAAAACCATTTGATAAACTTTTAAAACTCATTTATGATTTTAAAATAAAATCAAATTGGGGCACTTGGCTGGCTCAGTTCGGAAGAGCATGCGACTCGATCTCAGGGTCATGAGTTCAAGCCCCATGTTAGATATAGAGATTACTTAAAGATAAATAAACTTTAAAAAATTAAATTAAAATCACTTGTTGCATACACTGTAGGAGTATAAATTGGGATGATTTTTTTTTTTTAAAGATTTTATTTATTTATTTGAGAGAGAGAGAATGAGAGAGAGAGCACATGAGAGGGGGGAGGGTCAGAGGCAGAAGCAGGCTCCCTGCCGAGCAGGGAACCCGATGCGGGACTCGATCCAGGGACTCCAGGATCATGACCTGAGCCGAAGGCAGTCGCCCAACCAACTGAGCCACCCAGGTGCCCAAACTGGAATGATTTTTGAAGACAGTTTGACATTACCTCGTAGAGATGTACACGCTTGTACCTACATCCTGCAATCCTGCAATTTCACTCCTAAACATTTCACTCCTAAACATGTATTCTAGAGCGTTGTCTTCAACTTATGGCTTGTAGCCCAGTAGTAAGAATGAAGGCAGTTTAATGGCATTTGACTAGCAGTTTTCTTAAGTGTTAAATACAACAGAAAATATTTGTGTACTTCATTATAAGGGTATTATTTTGAGAAACTTATTCCCAATTATGTATCTGTATGTGTAGGTGAACTGATTTGTGAGATAAAATGTATTTTCTTACTGTGTTTGCTGTCAGGAAAGTTTGAAAGCAACTCCTAATCTACAGAAACTTAAAAAATGCTCATTATTTCATAAGAGCAAACATTGGGGACACTGATTTTTTTCAACAGTAGAATGGATAAATTGTGATGTCTTTGTACAACAGTTTTATATTGTAGTGAAAATGAACTACAGCTACATCCAGCAACTAAACAATATATTTCTTTGTCATATCCTTATGTGGTAAAGGTATAAGGAAAAGTAAGGGAGTGATAAAATAGCACAGTGATTACTTCTGGTTGAGTCAGAGGTGGATGGTAATGAGGGGGCATTCCTAACTTGGATGTGGGTACACGGTGGTTCATTTTATCATCTTTTGAATTGTACATCTGTGTTCTCTACAGTTTTTTTAATTGTGGTAAAATATACATAAAATTTACCATTTTAATCATTTTTAAGTGTGTGGTTAAATGGCACTGCATATATTCACATTGTTGCTTATCACCACTATCCATCCCAGAGTGTTTTCATCTTCCTTGACTGAAATTCCATACCCATTAAATAATAACCCTCTGTACTCCTCTCCCCTCAGCCTCTGGCAGCCACCATTCTGCTTTGTGTCTATATGTATTTACTACTGTAGGTACCTCATGTAAGTGGAATCCTGCAGTACAGGATAATGTACAGTAATGTACAAGATAATGTCTTTAGGCTTCTTCCATGTTGTAGCAGGTGTAAGAATTTCATTCCTGTTTAAGGCTGAATAATATTCCATTGTGCGTATGTACTACCTTTTGTTTATCCATTTATCAGCTGATGGACATTTGGATTATCTCTGCCTTTTTGCTATTGTTAACAATGCGGTTGAGAACATGGGTGTACAAATAATCTCTTTCAGTCTGTCCTTCCAGTTCTTTGGGGTATATATTCAGAAATGGAATTGTAAGATATGGTAATTTTGATTAATTTTTTAAGGAATTACCATACCGTTTTCTACAGTTCCACCTCTATACAGTTTTGTATATATGATATTTTTGGCTGTTAAAAATTAATTTTAAAAAGGCAAAGACTCCGTCTTTCCCTCCTCAGAGATTATACTCTCAAATTTGATATGTGTGTCTTTCTAGGTAATTTTTCTATGCATTTGTATATATGGAGACTAAGTGGATGTATAATTTTTGTTCATTGTTGGACTGGCTGTGAAAGAGTTGTTTGGGTGCTTTGTTAAAGATAAAAATGACTGAGATCCAATCCCTGCCTCCACCCACCCCTCCCACCCCTCCAGTGCATGCCCCAGAGATTTTGATTTGGTTGGTGTGAATGGTCTTAGGAATCTGAATTTTAATAGCTTTCAAGATTTTCTGATTGGCAGCCACTGATTTTTTTTAAGTTTTTATTTTTTATTTTTTTAGTAATCTCTACACCCAACACGAGGCTTGAACTCACAACCCCAAGGTCAAGAGTCACGCGTTCTTCCTACTGAGCCATCCAGGGGCCCCTGATTTATTCTTTATGGTATTATGCATTTTTTGCATAGTAGTTTATCTTGGAGATTTCTTCATGTCAGTATATGAAATACGCCCACAATTGAAATACCAACATTTTTAAAAACTGCTATAATTATGTAATTTAGGTTCAGCATTATTTACCTAGCCATTTTCCTATTAATGGACATTTAAGTAGTTGCAAGTTATTGTCATTACAAAGAAGATACTACAGACCTCCTCTTGTGCATACATCTTTGTGCATGTGTATGGATGTTTGTGTTGGAAAGATACCTGAAAATTAAAATTTGCTGAGTCAAAGAGTTTGAACATTTTATTTATTTACTTTTTTCCAAAGATTTGATTTATTTATTTGAGAGAGAGAGACAGTGTGCGTGCACATGCAGGGGGGGAAGGAGAGGGACAAGTAGACTCTGTGCTGAGCACAGAGCCTGACATGGGGCTTGATCCCATGACCCCGAGATCAAGACCTGAGCCGAAACCAAGAGTCGGATGCTTAACCAACTGAGCCACACAGGTGCCCCGGGTTTGAACATTTTAAATTGATAAATATTGCTAAATCCAATACATTCTTGAACTTCTTGTATGAACTTCTCCTTCTGAAGGAAATACTTAACTGAATGAGCCACCCGGACACCCCAGGATCATTTTTTTTTTCCTTTCTTGTACTGATGTGATGTATCATGCGGATTGATTTATGAGTATCAAACCACTCTTGCATCCCAGGAATAAATACAAGTATTTACTTGTATAAAGTAAAATGAATTTGTTAAAAAAAAAAATTACTCCTTCCATTGAAATAGATCGACAATGGATAAGTGAACCAGAAAGCTGTTAGCCTTTCTTAAAACTGAAGCCATGAAGTGGTGATTGCTTTAGTCAATCCTTAATGCAGGGGAGACTTTATTTCCTTTATTATTTGATACTTTCTACTGGATCTTGAAGAGTTTACTAGCTTACATAATTTTGGAATGAAGTTTAGACTTGTTCTTTTTTTGTTTGTTTGAAAGTAACACGGAATAGCATCTTGTGTGAGAACCTGATGCTTAAAACTTTAGCTTCTATGGAAAGTTTTGAAACTATGGTATGCCTGTAATACTCCCAGTAACAGTAATAAAATCTGACTAATATATTCAATTGCAGTTTAAAAGAAAAAAAGTGCTATAGTTAAATCTTATTAAAAATAAAGACCTTAAGAATTTAGTGGGGAAAGCACATGAGTAAAAAAAAAAAAAAAAAAAAAACATTGTAAATTAAAAAGCATTATGAAAAGAGCAGCTAAGATATCTTTTTAAGATTTTTTTTTTTTTTTTTTTGAGAGAACGCACAAGGGAGTGGAGAGGGGCAGAGGGAGAGGGAGAGAGAATCTTAAGTGGACTCTGTACTGAGGGCAGAGCTGGACACGGAGCTTGATCTCACAACCCTGAGATCAGGACCTGAGCTGAAACCAAGAGTCAGACACTCAATCAGTTGTGTCACCCAGGTTCCCCAAGAGCAGCTAAGATATTTCTAAAAGAAATCAGGTTGCAATCATCTTTCATGTACTCTTGCCAGTAGCCATCATTCCCTCTGTCTTTGTAGCATTAGGAAATGGTTTCCCAGCATACTGGGAACAGCTAGTTTTGTTAAAAATAAAATTCACCAAATAAATAAATAAATAAAATTCACCAACAAACTGGACAACCTAGAAGAAATGGATAAATTTCTAGAAACATGTAACCTACCAAAACTGAAGCAGGAAGAAAAAGAAAATTTGAATAGACCGATTACCAGCAATGAAATTGAATCGGTAATCAAAAGCCCAGGATGAGACGGCTTCACAGGTGAATTCTACCACACATTTCAAAAAGAGTTCATACCTATTCTTTTCAAACTATTCCAAAAAATAGAAGAGGAAGGAGAACTTCCAAATTCATTCTATGAGGCCAACATTACCCTGATTCCAAAACTAGTTAAATACACCACAAAAAAGAGAACTACAGGCCAATATCTCTGATAAACGTAGATGCCAAAATCCTCAACAAAATACTAGCAAACCGAATCCAACAATGTATTAAAAAAAAATCACCACGATCAAGTGGGATTTATTCCTGGGATGCAAGAGTGGTTTGATACTCATAAATCAATCTGTATGATACATCACATCAGTACGAGAAAGGAAAAAAAACATGATCCTGGGGTACCCGGGTGGCTCAGTCAGTTAAGCACCCAACTCGATATCAGCTCAGGTCTTGATCTCAGTGTCATGAGTTCAAGCCCCGCACTGGGGAATTTTTAAGTGGAGCCTACTTAAAAACAAAAAACAGGTGCCTTGGTGGGCTTCAGGCTCTCGGCTGCTGCTTGGGTCATGGGATCGAGCCCTGCTACGGGCTCCATGCTCAGCCCAGAGTGTGCTTGTCCCTCTCCCTCCCCCAGCTTGCACATGCTCCTGTGCACACACACTCTCTCTAGAATAAATGACTCTTTAGGGGAAAAAAAACAAAACAGGGGTGCCTGTGTGGTTCAGTCGGTTAAGCGGCTGCCTTCGGCTCAGGTCATGATCCCTGGGTCCTGGGATCGAGCCCCGCGTCCCGCTCCCTGCTCAGTGGAGAGCCTGCTTCTCCCTCTCTCTCTGCTTGCCTCTCTGCCTACTTGTGCTTTTTCTCTGTGTGTCAAATAAATAAAATCTTTAAAAAACAAACAAACAAAAACAACCCAAAACCCCCCATATAATCATTTCAATAGATGCAGAGAAAGCATTTGACAAAGTATAACATCCACTCCTGATAAAAAAAACTCTCGATGAAGTAGGTTCAGAGGGAACACACCTCAACATAATAAAGGCCTTATATGAAAAACCCACAGCTAACATCATTCTCAATGGGGAAAACTGAGAGCTTTTTCCCTAAGGTCAGGAACAAGACAAAGACGTCCACTCTCACCACTTTTATTCAACATAGTACTGAAATCCTAGCCACAGATATCAGAAAAAAATAAATAAAAGGCACCCAAATTGGTAAGGAAGAAGTAAAACTTTCCCTATTTACAGATGACATGATACTTTGATTACAAAGCTGTAGCAATCAGAACAGTATGGTACTGGTATAAAAATAGACACATAGATCAATGGAACAGAATAAAAAACTCAGAAATAAACCCACAATTATATGGTAAATTAACCTTTGACAGAGGAGGAAAGAATATTGCAATGGGAAAAAGAATCTTTTCAACAAACTGATGTTGGGAAAACTGGACATCTACATGCAAAAGAATGAAACTGGACTACTTTTTTACACTACACACAAGTGAACTCAGAATGGATCAAGGATCTAAATGCAAGACCTGAGATCATAAAAATCCAAGAACAGGCAGCAATTTCTCTGACATCAGCCACAGAAGCAACATCTTTCTAGATATGGCTTCTGAGGTGAGGGGAACAAAAGCAAAAATAAACTACAGGAACTGCTTCAAATTAAAAAGCTTCTGGGTGCCTGGGTGGCTCAGTCGGTTAAGCGTCTGCCTTTGGCATGGGTCATGAACACAGGGCCCTGGGATCGAGTCCCGCATGGGCTCCCTGCTCTGCGGGGAGTCTGCTTCTGCCTTTGCCTCCGCCTCTCTTTCTGTCTCTCATGAATAAATAAAGAGAATCTTTAAAAAACAAAACGAAATAAAAAGTTCTGTATAGCAAAGGAAACAGTCATCAAAACTAAAAGGCAGCCTACTAAATGGAAGAAGATATTTGCAAATGGCATATCCAGTAAAGGGTTAGTATCCAAAATATATAAAGAACTGATACAACTCAACACTCAGAAAACAACCCAATTAAAAAAGGGGGCAGAAGACATGACTAGACATTTCTCCAAAGAAGGCATACAAATGACCAGGAGACATATGAAAAGATGATCGACATCACTCATCATCAGGGAAATGCAAATCAAAACCACAGTGAGCTATCACGTCATACCTGTCAGAATGGCTAAAATAAAAAACACAGGAAACAACAAGTGTTGGTGAGGATGTGAAGGAAAAAAGAACCTTCTTACACTGTTGATGGGAATGCAAACTGGTGCAGCCATTCTGGAGAACAGTTTGGAGGTTCCTCAAAAAGTTAAAAATAGAACTGCCCTATTCAGTAATCGCATTACTGGGTATTTACCCAAAAAATACAAGAACACTAATTCTAAGGGATACATGCACCCCTATGTTTATTGCAGCATTATTTTCAACAGCCAGATTATGGAAGCAGCCCAAGTGTCCATCTATAGATGAATGGATAAAGAAGATGTGGTGTGTTCAAATAAATAAATAAATAAATAAATAAATAAATAAATATATATATAGAATGGATAAAGAAGTGTGCATGTATATATATATGCACACACATACAATGGAATATTAGCCATTAAAAAGAGTGAAATCTTGCCATTTGCAACAACATGGATGTAGCTAGAGAGTATAATGATAAGTGAAATAAATCAGAGAAGGACAAATACCATATGATTTCACTCATGTGGCATTTAAAAAATGAGCAAAGGAAAAGAGACAAACCAAAAAACAGAGTCTTAACTGTAGAGAACAAACTGATGGTTACCAGAGGGAAGGTGGGTTAAAACCAAAAAACAGATTTTTTTTTTTAAAAGATTTTATTTATTCATTTGAGACACAGAGATACAGAGAGAGAGAGAGAGAATGAGCAGGGGGTAGACAGAGGGAGAGGGAGAAGCAGGCTCCCTGCCGAGCCAGGAGCCCGAGGCGGGGCTCGATCCCAGGACCCCAGAATCATGACCTGAGCCAAAGGCAGACGCCCAACTATCTGAGCCACCCAGGCGCCCCAGAGTCTTTTTTTTTTTTTTTTTTAAAGATTTTATTTATTTGAGAGAGAGCACATGAGCGGGGAGGGTCAGAGGGAGAAGCAGACTCCCTGCTGAGCAGGCAGCCGGATGCGGGACTTGATCCAGGGATTCCAGGATCATGACCTCAGCCAAAGGCAGTCGCTTAACCAACTGAGCCACCCATGTGCCCAAAAAACAGAGTCTTAACTGTAGAGAACAAACTGATGGTTACCAGAGGGGAGGTGGGTTGGGGGATGGGGGAAATAGGTGATGAGGATTAAAGAGTACACTTAACCATGATGAGCACCGAGTAATGTATAGAATTGTTGAGTCACTGTATTATATACCTGAAACTAAGATGACATTGTATGTTAACTATACTGGAATTAAAACTAAAACTTAATAAAAAAATAAAATTCAGATTAGACTTATTTTAATTATGGGATTTTTTTTTTCCATAAAGCAAAGTGTTAAAATGAAATACCATGACACAGTAGTGGTTCCCAAAAATACTTGTTCACCCTCATTGTCTTGATGGTGTGTGCATGTGTGTGTGTGTAAGATTTTCTTTCTTGGAGGGGAAAGCTTTTATTGAAAGATTATGATCTTCTACCTTGTTCAGATTTTTAAATCTCCTTTATGAAGCTATGGTATTTAGATGGTAGGATTTGTGTCTGTGGTGTCTTTTTTTTCCTTGTCCTTACTTGGGAAAATAAAAATTTGTTGACCCTATGTCAGTCTAAAAAAAATTGCTGATCTGTGAAATTCATAAGTCTGGGAACCATTGTGATAGAATCTCTCCACAAAAGGCTAAGAGAATCCTGGCCTGCAGTGGTTTTTGCATACTCCTCTCTTGTTGTCAGAAGAAAGGTGCATAATGGCAGAAAAATCTGAACATCTTAAAAAGTAGTAATGATTTGGGTGCCTGGGTGGCTCAGTCGGTTAAGTGTCTGCCTTCGGCTCAGGTCATGATCCCAGGGTTCTGGGATCAAGTCCCACATCGGGCTCATTGCTCAGCAGGAGTCTGCTTCTCCCTCTACCCTTCCTCCCTGCTTGTGATCTCTCTCTCTCTGTCTCTCTCAAATAAATAAAATCTTAAAAAAAATAAAAATAGTAATGATTTGTTTAGATACTGTACATTTTTAATTTAAGAATAAAAATTCCCAGGATGCCTGGGTGGCTCAGTTGTTTAAGCGTCTGCCTTCAGCTTGGGTCATGATCCCAGCGTCCTGGAATCGAGTCCCACATCAGGCTCCTTGCTCAGTGGGGAGTCTCCTTTTCCCTCTGCCTTCTCTGCATGCTGCTCCCCCTGCTTGTGCTCTCTCTCTCTGACAAATAAATAAATAAAATCTTAAAAAAAAAAAAAAAAGAATAAAAATTCCCACTTCTTCGTGCCTGTTTTTACCCTCCACCCTCTAGTTTTATTAGTCTTTAGCCATCTGAACTTTCTTCTTTTTTTTTTTTTTTAAAGATTTTATTTATTTATTTGACAGAGAGACACAGCGAGAGAGGGAACACAAGCAGGGGGAGTGGGAGAGGGAGAAGCAGGCTTCCTGCGGAGCAGGGAGCCCGATGCGGGGCTTGATCCCAGGACCCTGTGATCATGACCTGAGCTGAAGGCAGACGCTCAACGACTGAGCCACCCAGGCGCCCCCTGAACTTTCTTCTTATTGTTTTTTTTATTTTACTTTTTGATATGAAGTTTTTTTCATTAGAATATGTAGGAATTAACATTTAGATTTTGTCGTTGACTCTAAAATTAATTCATAAAGTTGTATTTGTTTATTCATTCAATAGCCTTTTGCTGAGCTCTTATATGGATACAGAAAACAATTTTCTTTTGTGCTCTAAGGGGAGAGGAGGAGGCAGACAGACAATTGCAGTGTAGTAATTCCCAGCACTGCAGGCAGTACTTAGTATTGTGGGAGCGCAGAGGGAGAGGTAGGTATGTTCTGAGCATTTATGTAGTCTGATGCAGCCAGTTTTGAGTTAATATAGTTTACTACCGTTACGGTATGAGTATTTGCTCCTTTTGCATTTTTCTTTCTTAAATAATTATTTTTTGAAGATTTTATTTATTCATGAGAGACAGAGAGAGAGGGAGAGGGAGAGGCAGGCTCCCTGTGGAGCAGGGAGTCCAATGTGGGACTCAATCCCAGGGCCCCAGAATCATGACCTGAGCTGAAGGCAGATGCTTAACCAACTGAGCCACCCAGGCGCCCTTAAATAATTATTTTTGAGAGGGGAAAAAATTTCCAAACCCAGAATAATGTACCCTTTAATGCACCTTTTTTCTCCTCTAACTCCTCTGATTCATACTGTACTTCAAATGAAAGCCTTTTGTTTAAAATTACTGTTATAGGGCGCCTGAGTGGCTCAGATGGTTAAGCGTCTGCCTTCGGCTCAGGTCATGATCCCAGGGTCCTGGGATCGAGTCCCACATCGGGTTCCCTGCTCCTTGGGAGCCTGCTTCTCCCTCTGCCTCTCTCTCTCTGTCTCTCATGAATAAATAAATAAAATCTTTAAAATAAATAAATAAATAAATAAAATACAATTACTGTTATATGTTAAATTATTGCAATCCTAATTATTCTGTACTTTGTACATTATCACTGTCTTTTCTTAAAATCTAAAAATTCAAGCTCTCACCAAAATATAAATTTGGGTATTAAAGTTCTGTTGTATTCTTTATACGAAATGAAACATTTTGTTGAACCTAGAATGTGTAGTTCCTCCATATGGAATTTTCAGAACCTAGAGTATTTCCGTTCATGATATGAAACCAGCACATTTTTCTTGACCAAATACTTAGTAATAACAAATCCTTTGGCTTCTACGTATGAATATGGATGGCTCTAGAAAAGTCATAAAGTGCTTTCATTTAGTATCAGTCATTGTAAAGATAAAAGTATACTAAGTGGGTAGTTTGGCAAAATATTTTTCAATTTCATTAAAGCGAGTCTTAATAACACATTGATGAGTTAACCACTTAAAAAAAAAACTTACCGCAGCTGATATCTCTTACTAGGTTTGGAATGCTTTACAGAAACAGTTCTCTGAATTTGCTTGTCAAAGTAGCTCACAGTTTGCTAATAGCAACAGTAGTTATGCCAAATGATTCTATTTCTAGACTTTGTCAAAACATTGACTGTGAGGAACTAAGGAATCTCCAGATTATGAGCTTCTGTTAATGTAGATAAAATATTAAGTAGTGTGTGCAAATGGTAAAACACCCATCGAATAAAAAATAGTTTTTCCCTTTGTCCTAAAGGTAATTCCATAAGTAGCAAAGAATATCATTTCAAGAGATAGTAATTTGAAGATCTTTATCCCTCCACCTTCTCCCATTTCATTCTCTGAAATCCTACCTATTCTTCAACATGGAAATGCTTGCCTTTGTGTGATTTCCTGATCAGACTAGTTGGAAGCCATCTCCTTCTTCCCTGAATTGCTAAAGCTTCTTGTTTGTACCACAGGTCTGTCCTGTGTTAGTATTCATTATTTGTCTTTGGCTCTTACCAGGTTAATGTCCTTGAGAGGAAATACTGGCATATCCTCTTTTTTCTTTTTTTTTTAAGATTTATGTATTTATTTAAGAGAGAACATGTGTGCGAGTGGGGACAGGGGCAGAGGGAGAGAATCTTCAAGCAGACTCCCCGCTGAGCACGGAGGCCCACACAGGGCCCAATCCTCAACCCATGAGATCATGACCTGAGCCAAAACCAAAAGTCGGACGCTTAACCGACTGAGCCACCCAGGAGCCCCGGCATGTCCTCTTTCTTTTTCACTCCCATGGGATGTAAGCACAGTATTTTCACGTATAGTAAATGTCCCATGATATTTGTTGAATGCATGAGGTAAGGTAGAAATTTATATTTTACCATTTTCTGTAACTTTTTCATTTGACTTAGTACAATGATAATAATGTGGTATATTAATAAGGCTTGTTACCATCTTAGATTGAATCATATTGTGGTCTTCATTTAACAGTATTTTATATTTTCAAAAGTATATTCAATACCTTTTAGCTAACATGAGTGCTGCTGAGGTGGGTAACTTCATGAGTTCATGTTGACATCTGTGCAAGGTTGCTGCTTTGCTCCTGAAGCCTTAGAAGCCCTCATGTTGAGGAATAACTGTGGGTGCTTTTCCATTCAGTCCAGCCACATGTTCTTCAGTGAAGTCTCAATGCTTTATCTTACTGTCACTGAGAGGTTCCCTTATTGCATTTTTTTTTTTAGCTTTTTGAATTTGTGAAGAAGAATCTTGATTGCATTTTAAATCTTCAACTTCCTTTTAGTGAAGTGTATTTTGATTTTCATAAAGACATGTTTACTCCAAGAGGATTGTCAGATGTCTAGTTGTACAGAAATCAAAGGCACAGTTAATCAAATATTGTACTAGGATCTGGTAAAAACTTGTACATGGATAACAAAGTAGTTTCATTCCCATCCTGAATTTCTTTGAATTGATTTTAACTCTTCACAAGTTAATCAGTTTCCTCCAAGGAGTTCAGAGTAGTTTGCTGATATCTGCTACCTTTACAGAATCTTTATAAAGTAGATAGGGAGTTTTCATTACTTAGAGTAAAGAGGTTTTCCCATGTTGTTCTGCGTGACCTATCCTGGGTCACACAGTGTTACAGGTAGAAACAGTAGCCAAATCTCCTTGTCTCAAAATCTTAAACTTAATTTATACTTCAGATGGGCAAGGTATATGGATTTTTGTTTTTTAAATAAGCTCTATGCCCAGTGTGGGTGGCTCTTGAGCTCTCTGAGATCAAGAGTCACATGCTCTACCAACTGACCCAGCCAGGTGCCCCAAGGTATTTGGATTTTTAAAAGTAATTTGTATTTAGTTGGATGTAGTCTCATAGTATAGTATATATAGTATCGTGTAGTATAGTAGTGATACTACTGGTCCAGATAAATGGTTTCTTTAGTACCACCCATCTTGACCCAGCAAAAGTTCATTGGGTATGGCTCTGGAGTCTGGTGCAGACTCTCAGGCCAGTGTACACCTTAAAAGGTCAAAATTCAAGGAACCAGAGAGATATGTTCATTCTGACCAATAAAATATCTTGGCAGCATCCAGTGACATATAAGGGTAGGGTCTGCTATTCTCGGACGTACTGGTGATGTAATTTCTAGTATAAAATAATGCGAAGTCAGCACAAGGGTGGTGTGAGTAGAAATTTCAATAAACCTTGTGCTCATTTGTATGTCTAGTTCTAGCAAGACAAGATGGCTAGACATGGTCTCTGCCCTCAGGGAGCTCAGAGTCCAGTAAATGACCAGTTTGTGGTTTCTACCAAAAACTTGGGGAAACTAAGAAGGTCTAACACAAATGTGAAAGGTGAGGAAGATTTCTCTTAAAGACTTCATGATGGGGTGCCTGGGTGGCTCAGTCAGTGGAGCATGTGATTCTTGATCTCAGGGTTGTGGGTTCGAGCCCCACATTGGGTGTAGAGATTACTTTAAAAAATAAAAAAAATAAAAAAGACTTCAGGAAAACTGAGGCGCCTGGCTGGCTCAGTCTGTAGAGGCTGTGACTCTTGATCCCGTGGTTATAAGTTTGAGCCCCACATTGGGTGTAGAAATTACTTAAGAAATAAGATCTTGAGGGGCGCCTGGGTGGCTCAGTCATTAAGCGGCTGCCTTCAGCTCAGGTCATGATCCCAGGGTACTGGGATCGAGCCCCGCATTGGGCTCCCTGCTCCTGGGGAAGCCTGCTTCTCCTTCGCCCACTCCCCCTGCTTGTGTTCCTTCTCTCACTGTCTCTCTCTCTGTTAAATAAATAAAATTAAAAAAAAAAAAAAAAGATCTTGGGAAAAAAAAAGACTTCATGAAAACCACATTCAGTGAGTTAACAACAATTACATGCGAATTGTTTTGTAGGGCTTCTTTTGGCATGAAGAAAACAAAAACTGTTTCAGAATGCCTCCATATCCTGTGGGAATATGAGTGATGATTTCATTACCTAATCATGGAAGTGAAAATGAAGGACTGTGCAAGTTGTTCCTGGGCGTGTAATTACAGAGGAATCGCATCTGATCCCATCCCTTGGCATCTTTGCTCAGGGCCAAGTTCGCAAACATGCCCTCAGGAGCGTCGGGTTTGATGCTTTTGTGGACAGAGAAATGGTTGAATGGGAGAATTGCTTAAAACTGGGTATTACAAAAGTGTGAGTCCCTTTATGTTTGCTTGCTAATAGTACTTTGAGAAGATTTGGGAACGGATTAAGAAGTTGTTTTATTGGGCCAAACATTTATTTTGCTTGGGGAAAAAATAGTATTCTATAAATAAGCTCTTGTAGCCTTTACCGATTTAGTTTGTTCTGAAGAGGACCCTAGCCTCACAATCTGTCAAGCTTTTGAGTAAAGGAACAATTGTACTTGAGATGTTATGTGTAATTCAAATGTGGAAGATGCAGCCAAACTCAAGGAGTCTGTTTCTTTTCTTTTTTTTTTTTTTTAAGATTTTATTTATTCACTTGAGACACGGAGATACAGAGAGGGAGAGAGAGAGCATGAGCAGGGAGAGAGGCAGAGGGAGAGAGGGAGAAGCAGGCTCTCCACTGAGCCAGGAGCCTGATGTGGGGCTCGATCTCAGGACCCTGGGATCATGACCTGAGCTGAAGGCAGACGCTTAACCATCTGAGCCACCCAGGCGCCCCAAGGAATCTGTTTCTTTGGATTCTTTTCCCTAGTGAATTTCAGCGCTGAGTGGGGGTTAAAAATATGAGAAAGTCAATAAATTAGGGAAGATAGCCATTGGGAAGTGAGAAATGATAACTTATAGGGGAAAGAATAAGAGGGAATATGGGAAGTAATTTCTTCCCAGTAGTAAAAAGTACCTTTTTTTTTTTGCCAGAAAAAAAATTTTATTTATTTTTTATTTATTTTTATTTTTTAAAAGATTTTATTTATTTATTTGACAGAGAGAGAGAGAGAGAGCACGAGAGGGAACACAAGCAGGGGGAGTGGAGGGAGAAGCGGGCTTCCCGCGGAGCAGGGAGCCCGATGCGGGGCTCGATCCCAGGACCCTGGGATCATGACCTGAGCTGAACGCAGACGCTTAACGACCGAGCCACCCAGGTGCCCCCCCAAAATTTTATTTTTGTTTTATATTTTATATGAATACTCTTCAGGGTAGGAGTTAGGGCTGGAAATGGAAAGGCCTTCCTTTAGTGAGTTAAGCATGTGGAAAAACAGCTCACCCAAGGTGGGGGGTAACTATCTAGGATAAGTTAATACAATTACGGTAAACCTACTTTTGGGGAATGGAGGGGATTGCTGCCTCCTTCCCTCTGCTGTCCCTCCTCCCCCAGCTAGGAGGACTTAGGCTACTCCACTACTTGCAGTTAGCCACCTATTGTTCACCATCATCAAGATTCTAGCAGCCACTTCACTAGGACACATTGCAATATCATGAGCTAATTTGGTAGATGAGTTTCTTGGAAGCGACTTTATGAGCTAATGCATTTTTTCATTTTCCTTTATGTGATCATTCTTCCAGTTTTTAAGATGTCGTACATAGTTTGTATATAAATTACAGGAATGGTAGAAATGAGGGGGGAAAGATTCTGTTCTTTGCTCTCCCCACCCCCCTCATCTTTTGGAACATTTCAGATCTCTCTCTCTCTCTCTCTCTATGTATGTATTTTAAGTAATCTCTATGCCCAATGTGGGGCTCGAACTTACAACCCCAGGATCAAAAGTTGCATGCCCTACTGAGAGCCAGCCAGGCATCCCTGGAACATTTCAGATCTTTCTCAAAGCCCCAAGTATATTTCAAGATTACTTTTCTCTTCCCATTATTTTTTATTCTTCTCATCAGTGTTAGAGGGAATGCTTGAAATTTTAAGATGAATGGCCTGTGAGTGATCTGGGTAGGTGTGTATGGTCAAGGGGAATAGATGTATTAGAAAATAAGAACGTGAACTCAGATGTCCCTTCAAGAAAGGACTTCCCGCCCGTCTGTAAGGAGTGTAACTGAAGAAATCCCTTAGTCCCTTCAGGGGGGGCCTCAGCTTTGGAGCAGCCCCCGGCCAGTGGCTGAGCAGAGCAGTTATAGATGAGCCCAGTAGCGGAGCTGGCTGTCCTTGTTCCTGAGCTCTGTTGGACAGGCTTTGTCAGGGGTACGTTGAGCTCTGTTCCTCCTGCTCAGTCCTGCTTCCTTTTTTTTTCTTCTCACAAGAGTTCCCCACCTTAAATCTTTTTCCATTCCTAATTTTGTTTTTTTAGCATTTGCTTCCTGGAGAATCGAACCTGTGATACACTTCTTACATAAATCACCCTATTCCCTTCATTTTACTGTCTTTATCGCAGGCTTTGCATGAAACATCAGAAGAATGATATAAATGAGTTGCCTGCTTCTGTGTTTGTATTTTAACATATTTTGTGCTCTTTCTAGAAAATTTAGGGAATATAGAAAAAGAAGTTAAAAATCATCCATAATGGGGCACCTGGGTGGCTCAGTCGTTAAGCGTCTGCCTTCGGCTCAGATCATGATCCCAGGGTCCTGAGATCCAGCCCCGCATCGGGCTCCCTGCTCCGCAGGAAGCCTGCTTCTCCCTCTCCCACTCCCCTGCTTGTGTCCCCTCTCTCGCTGTGTCTCTCTCTGTCAAATAAATAAATAAAATCTTAAAAAAAAAAATCATCCATAATGGTTTTTTAAAATTAATTACCTTCACGAGAGGTAACTTGATAATGGCTTATTTTGGTAAGCTTTAGAGAAAGAAGTGCATTAAACATTAAGTACTCATCTTGGTGGATTTTTCACAGACTGAACACATCGTGTAACCATTACCCAGTCAGGAAACAACTTTACCAGCACCCCTGCAGCACTCACTTGCAATAGCATGAATTAATTTTGCCTGGTTGTGAATCTCATATAAGCATGGTCATGTAGTATGTACTCTTCTGTATTCTTTTGCTCAGTATTATGTTTGAGAGATTTATCTGTGTGGGTGTCTGTAGTTCCTTGCTATATTCCATTGTGTTAATTTCATTGTGTGAATGTACCACAGTATATCTGTTATGTTATTGATGGGCATAAATATTGTTTTTTTACTCCCTGGATCTGTTTTGATGCTTTCTAATATAAATATGGTATTTTAGCTAGTTAAGCCTATTCTTGGAACATTTGTTTTCCTCTTAAGTGAATTGTCTTGTATAAAAGCTAGAAAAACTTTTCTTAATCCACATTCTCAGAGTGTTCTTATTACTCTTTATAGGACCCACAGTTTGTTTTTCCTTTGAAGTTTGAGGTCTTGAATCATGCCAAGGGAATCTAGTTGCTATCCCCTTTGCTGTCTGTCAGTCAGAAACTTGCCTTAGAGTAGCTGTTACAGAACAATCTTCCAGTTTTATGGTTATCCCAGAACTCAGCTGTCATTCTGGTTTACAGTGGAGAGAAAAAATACAATGAGAAGCCTTTAGGGATTTGTTAGATATTTGGGATGGGCTTGGTATTTGAACTCTACCTCTCAAATGGGGGTGGCTCATAGTTAGTGTGGGCAAGTACTGAGGAACAGATTTCATTGAGGGTCTAAAAGAAATCATGTGCTGCTTAGATGTGTGTACCTGAGTTGTTTCAGAGCTTCTGACAGTATATACTAATGTTTGTTCATTTCCCACTGTAGCTGTTTGAGTGGAATGTCATGGCCAGCTCCTCGGACAGTGAAGATGACAGTTTCATGGCTGTGGACCAAGAAGAAGCTATGCTGGAAGGGACAATGGAGCAGGATGAGGAGCCCCACCCAGCGCTGGAGGCTGAGGAGACGAGACATAACAGGTCCATGTCTGAACTGCCAGAAGAGGTTTTGGAGTATATCCTCTCCTTTCTTTCACCATACCAGGAGCATAAAACTGCAGCCCTTGTCTGCAAACAGTGGTATCGACTTATCAAAGGTACTGTGGACAGTGGAAAGGCTTATTTAAAATCTGTTTTAATGATTTATTTTTGAACTCCCAGTTTCATTTTCCCCTTTCTCCCTTAAATGTATTATGGTTCTAAAATTTAGTGTGAGACAATTAACTCTGTACGTTTTCCTTTTGTCTTAATCCTGGTTAGTTTTATGAACAGCTTGAATTTTGTGATATTTAATCCAACTTGCAGTTTTAAAATGAAGATTCTTTTTCTGCATATTCTTAGAGTTGATCTGGTAAACTGTATTCTTGAACTGGAGAAGTAGGAATGGATATGGAGTAACGGTATAATGAACGTTAATATACCTCTTACTGTTGTCGGGCAGTGTAGTGACTGCTTTCCTGTCCTCACAGCAGACTCTGGATTAGGTGAAGAAACAGAGTGTGAGGCATAGTTAAGTAATTTACCCAAGGTCACACAGATAGTCAATGGGGGATCAAAGGTTCACATTCAGGCAGTCTGGCTTTAGAGTCCATGTTCTTTATGAGGATATCATTTTGTTTCTTAAAGTAGCTAATTGTGGCAAATGTGGGATTGTGCAAGCATTTACTGCTTAATTTTCTCTCAAGGAGTACAGGCCGTGTGCATATCTTCTACATTTAAAAATGAGTTTCTCCTGTTTTTCCATCATTTCTAATCAAGATTTCAACTTTGGCTAACTGTTGTAGTTACTAAGTGTGCTGTATTTTTAATTAATAGATAGTTAATTGGCTTCATTACTTTTTTTTTCAAGATTTATTTATTTATTAGAGAGAGAGAGAGTGGAGGGGAGGGGAGGGGCAGAGAGAGTCCTAAGCAGACTCCACCCTGATGCAAGGCTTGATCCCACGACGCCAAGATCATGACCTGAGCCGAAACCAAGAGTCGGACACTCAGCCGGCTGTGCCACCAAGGTGCCCCTTGGCTTCATTACATTTTAAGTGGAAAGGGCCCATTTTTTAAATGAAGATGATCAGGCCAGTTGAATAATCTTCGATCAAAGCAAGGGTTGTATCAATTTGTTCTTTCCTGGTGGGAACAGAGTTAGGACAGAAAAACCTTTAGATCAGACTGAGCCTTAAAATCTTTTCATCAAGGTGGTTCTCGTGAGGCATGGGGTCATTGTCAATTGCTCAGACTCCAGCCTGAAGACTGAGGACCAGCTGTGTTGAAACTGCTTGCTGGGCCCTGTTACTGTGAGGTCATTTGCTTACAACTGGTAATACTGGTGTGCCAACAGCCTGCTTCTATTGCAGACTTTTTTTTTTTTAAGATTTTATTTATTTATTTTGACAGAGAGAGAGCACAAGCAGGGGGAGTGGGAGAGGGAGAAGCAGGCTCCCCGCCGAGCAGGGAGCCTGATGTGGGACTCGATCCCGGGACCCTGGGATCATGACCTGAGCCGAAGGCAGACGCTTAACGACTGAGCCACCCAGGCGCCCCTATATGAATTTATTCTTAGTTTTATTTGGCATTCTTACTATTTTGATATATATGTATTTTTTAAGGGAGAAGAGCCCTAACCTAGTACTCACAGTCTTAAATCTTCTGGGGCAAGGAAGTCACTGCCAAGACATTTCCCCCCCGTCCTTTTCTGTCATTAAGTATCTGTCTTTTATTCCTTGCTGCCTTACCTCATTTCAGTGTTTTTAAATCTGTGTTACTTTCTTCATCAACGTGTAGTTGGCAGTGCTGTCACACTGAGTGGCTGTGTCTTTTTTATTTAATTCTTTTTTTTTTTAAGATTTTATTTATTTATTTGACAGAGAGAGACACAGCGAGAGAGGGAACACAAGCAGGGGGAGGGGAGAGGGAGAAGCAGGCTTCCCGCCGAGCAGGGAGCCCGACGCAGGGCTCGATCCCAGGACCCCGGGATCATGACCTGAGCTGAAGGCAGACGCTTAATGGCTGAGCCACCCAGGCACCCCTTAATATTTAATCCTTAATTGTGAGTTCAGCCAAGAGATAGTGATTGTCTTTGGAAAACATGTATAAGTACTCTGATCCCATTTAAGGATCCACTAATGTGATATGAATTAAAAAATGATACGTTCAAAAAAAATTTTTTTTAAATGATATGTTCTTTCAGAGTGTAACATAATTTGTTATTCTCTTCATTCAAAATGTTGCTCTTTGAAATAAGATAATCATTTCTTGAGTTAAAAAGATAGATTGTTCCAGAAACATGAAGCTCTCACTTAAAAAAAAAATAGACTGTATTTTTTGGAGTGGTTTTAGGTTCACAGCAAAATTGAGAAGAAAGTTCAGTGATTTCCCATATACCCCCTGTCCTCCCCAAATCCACAGCCTCTCCTACTATCAACATTCCCCACCAGAGTGGTCCGTTTGTTATAGTTGATGAACCTCATGGACATAACATCACCCAAAGTCCATAGTTTGCATTAGGGTGCACATTCTGTGGGTTTGAACAAATGTATAATGACACGCATCCACCATTATAGTAAAAGCTCTCACCTTTAAAAACAGCTTTCCTTAGTTGTAAATTCATCATTTCATAATTCACTGTAAGCTAATTATCATCTCTTTGTTTAAGATAGAGTATGCTTGGTTGCCATGGTTTAACTAAACATAGATATTTATGAATGCCTGTAATTTATATTCCAGACAGTTTTACCATGCTCTTTCTCACAAAGCTAAATTATTCCCCAGCCCCTTTGCTTTGGAGTAAATAATACCAGTTGTTTTATTTTATACTATTTTTATTTATTTAGTTATTTTTTTAAGTAAACTCTACGCCCATTATAGGACTCAAACGCACGACCCCAAGATCAGGAGTCGCATGCCCTACTGCCTGAGCCAGGTGCCCCTACCAATTATTTTAATGTGTTGCCTCATCATACGATGTAAAGGGGAGCACAGTTACAGTGCGAGCTAATTTTGTAACCTTGAGCTTTGTAACATTTAACCTCCCTAAACCCTGGTAATGTAGAAGGATTGGATCTTCTAGTTTTGAAATTCTGTTCTCTTTCTTTGAATGAAAAATCAGAGAAATTTGGAGTTCCACTAAGAAACTTAGGTCTTATGAAAGTGATAAGACAGTTAATAGATGCAGTTTTGTTTTTCTTTTTAAGATTTTATTTATTTGACAGAGAGAGACACAGCAAGAGAGGGAACAGAAGCAGGGGGAGTGGGAGAGGGAGAAGCAGGCCTCCCACAGAGCAGGGAGCCCAATGCGGGGCTCGATCCCAGGACCCTGGGATCATGACCTGAGTCGAAGGCAGACGCTTAACGACTGAGCCACCCAGGCGCCCCAGTAGATGCA
This sequence comes from Mirounga leonina, assembly GCF_011800145.1. Lineage (NCBI taxonomy): Eukaryota > Metazoa > Chordata > Mammalia > Carnivora > Phocidae > Mirounga > Mirounga leonina. The sequence continues at coordinate 82,423,628 of NW_023270447.1, forward strand.
GTTTTAATAATTTGATTGAAAAGTGAAGTATCCAGGCTGAGGCCTTTGTTATTTTTGTCTTTAGGTGTAGCCCACCAGTGTTACCATGGTTTCATAAAGGCTGTCCAGGAAGGACACATTCAGTGGGAGAGTCGGACGTACCCTTACCCTGGAACCCCGATCACTCAGCGGTTCTCACACAGTAAGTATTCACCGTGAGAGCAGAGGCCACCCTGCCTGTGGTCGTATTTCTAAAAATTACTTTGGAAGCATGTATTTTGTTTGACTTTTTAATGACGAGAATGCAAAATGAGGATTTACATTAATTTTATAATTGGAATCGGAAGAGTGTGAGCCTAGGTGCAGTGTAGGCACCTTGGTATAATTTTATATTTGGATTTTTCTAGTATCTGCTCCAAAGAGGTCAAGGTATTATCTTAGACTTGAACATCTGACATCATGTCAGAGGAAGACAAAGGAAAGGAGTGCACGAGGGTATTTCTGAGATCCTACTTCTGGAGTAGTCAGAGTTTAGCAGTAAGTCTTAGGATAATTCTTTATTTTAACATAGTGTATGTTTAGAAAATACTGATTTTGACTGGGGTCACACAAAAATTTTGAACATGAAGGGTATTAACTATAAAATACAAATTTAAATAGTAAAATTATAAATGCTCTGGCAATTTAGATGTAATTTAGAGTTTTAAAAATTATTCTAGAATTAACTCTCCATTTTAATTGATTTTTGTAGACACCATTTTATTCTATTAGTGATTCATACCTTCATCAGAATGAGATGTGGTATATCTTAGGTCAGTAAAGGTATATTATTAATAGTTCTGCATAAAGAAAGGTCATTGGAGGGGGGCTCTTAGAAAGTTTCTCATAATTACAGCTTTAATTATATTACTTCCCTGTTCAGAAACCTTCAGTGCCTGTCCTTTGCTTACAAGATAAAAGCTAAACTTAGTGTTACATTCAGAGCCTTCTTTAATTTGATCTGTGTCCAGATTTACTACTTCATCTCCCAGCTTTTCCCAGGAGCTCTCCTCTTTCAGGCTGTCACTTTGCCATACTGGTTTCTTCCTTGCTTCAGTATTCCCATCCACTTAGCTGAAGCCTGCCTTTCCTTGAAGACTCAGCTGAAGTTCTAGTTCCTTCATGAAACCTCTCAGCTCTTTAGCTCATAGAAAAGTTTTTCCTGTTCTAAGCCTATGTTTGTTTGTTTTAAAGATTTTATTTATTTATTTTTACAGAGAGAGAGAGAGACACAGCAAGAGAGGGAACACAAGCAGGGGGAGTGGGAGAGGGAGAAGCAGGCTTCCCGCTGAGCAGTGAGCCTGATGTGGGGCTCGATCCCAGGACCCTGGGACCATGACCTGAGCCGAAGGCAGACGCTTAACGACGGAGCCACCCAGGCGCCCTTAAGTCTATGTTTTTGTCTGGAATACTAATTTTGATACTCTTTGATACTAATACTAATTTTGAACTCTAATTTTAATTCCAGTAGTTAGTTTCAGGTGTCCAGTGTAGTTATTCCACGATTCTGTAAATCACCCAGTGCTTATCATGATAAGTGTATATATTTTGAACTCTTGAGGGGAAGGAGAGTGTATTGGTTATTCTTGTTGCATAAAAATTAACCCCAAAACTTAGCAGCTTAAAACAACATTTCTTATCTTACAGAGTTCCTGAGGGTCAGGAATTCGGAGTGCTTTAGCTGGGAGGTTCTGGCTCAGGGTCTCTGATGAGGTTGCAATCAATCAGTCTGTCAGCCAGGGCTGTAGTCACCTGAAGGCTTGACTGGGGCCCAGGGAATCTGCTGCCAACCCCACTCAGTAACTGTTGGCAGGAGGCTTCCGTTCTTTAGGACTTGGACCTCTGCATAGAGCTGCTAATTACTTGGTAGCTGGCTTCCACAGAATGAATGAACTGAGAGAGAGAGAGAGACAGACACCAAGACAGAAGCCATGGTGTCTTTTCCAGCCTCTCTCTCAAGTGAATACCGACTTTTCTGCTTGGTTCTATTGGTCACACAGAGATTGACCAGCAGTGTAAATACCAGGAAGTGAGGACCATCAGAGGCCATCTTGGAGGCTGGCTGCCCCAGACCATATGTGGTACTCCTATCCAGAGGAGAGTTCAGTCCATAATTATAATTTATTGTTCTCTTTGAACCGGATCTAAATAGATCAAAGGAACAGGCCACACTATTCCTGTGTTTTCAGTTCTCTTGAGGAGCTGTTTTTACTTGTCCTGTTATAAACCCCCTAAGACAGTGGATCTCAAAGTGTGATTCCTGGACTTCTGGGGAGGAGGGCATCGGTGAGACCCTTTCAGAGGTCTGTGAAGTCAGAACTGGTTTTATTTTAATATCCCTGCCTTGAGTCTTACATAGGCTGCAGCAGTTTCACCTAGCATTGCTTTTGCACCATTAGTGCAAACGTCAACCTAGTGAAAAGGGCCATTAACAGCCACTACTGAAAAATACCCCAAACCCAGACTGGTACAACTAGTACTACTAGTACTACTAGTACTACTATTACCACCATCACTACCACCTCCTCCTCCTCCTCCTCTTCTCCCCCTCCTCCTCCTCAATATTATTACCTCAGACATAGTTTTGAAAGGGTCTTGAATGTTTTCAGAAGTACAGACTGTAAATGAATTCTTGCCAAGAATAATGAAATTACAGAAGAATCCATGTTAGGTCCAGTATTTATTGTTGAGGGGGAGTTAACTTCAGTTACCTACAGATATTTGGAATAACAAGTGGAGACGGGGTTTCCAAAGACTGTTTTCAGATTGTTTTTTGTTTTTTTTTTTAAGATTTTATTTATTTGCGAGAGAGAGAACGAGAGACAGAGAGCATGAGAGGGAGGAGGGTCAGAGGGAGAAGCAGACTCCCCGCCGAGCAGGGAGCCCGACGCGGGACTCGATCCCGGGACTCCGGGATCATGACCCGAGCCGAAGGCAGTCGCTCAACCAACTGAGCCACCCAGGCACCCCTCAGATTGTTTTTTGAAACAAGTAGCTTTAGAACCCTAGGTAAGGGAAATCTGGGGAAAGTAGAAACCAAACTGGCAAGTATGCAGAGGTGAATAATTATCACAGTAACAGTTCAGCTTTCTAATGAGAGAAGATAAAAATGTTTTTCCGTTAACAGCTTTGGAAAGAGTATCACCACAAAATAGAGTTATTTGAAGGGGAAATGGAGAGGAAAAGTACAGTGAGTAAGCTCACAGAAATTCAGAGATTGGTGGGTTTCGATATGTGTTTTTACCTTAAAATTTTTTCATATCTTCACTTGAAAGGCAAGAAAAGGTGCCATAGATTTTTTAAAAAGGGGTCTATGTCTGGGTGCCTGGGTGGCTCAGTCGTTAAGTGTCTGCCTTCCGCTCAGGTCATGATCCCAGGGTCCTGGGATTGAGCCCCACGTTGGGATCCCTGCTCCACGGGAAGCCTGCTTCTCCCTCTCCCACTCCCCTTGCTTGTATTCCCTCTCTCGCTGTGTCTCTCTCTGTCAAATAAATAAATAAAATCTTTAAAAAAAGGGGGGGGTGTCTGTGTCTCGTTTCCTCTCAGCCCATCTCTCATTGTTCCCTTCCTCTCTGCATGCTAACTGGCAGACTGAAGGAAGACTGTTACACGGAAATGGGCATTTTTCAGAATAGGTTGAAAACCAGGAATTCCTTCAGTGTCTTTTCTTAGCTCTTTCTCTTCCTACTGTGTGTTTCTCCCCAGAGCCCAATTTTATTTCTTATTCCTGACTCACATTGAGCTCAAGGTCTGCATTTCCAGCTCTTTGCTCATATTGCCCCAGAGATACACAGATGTTTCCTATCTTGCCAGCTATTGGTGGTATTTGGTAGTTGCCCCCAGATGTTCTGCTTTCCATAATTTAGTTAATGGCATTATCATTCTTTCAGTTACACAGGCTTGAATTCTTGGATTTATCCTCAGTTCTTCTCTTTCCTTCAACAACAAAAGTCAAATCTTGTTGATTCCGTCCATTTCTGCATTCTCTATCTTTCCTTATTTTTCCCATTACTCACATTTATGAGCTAATTGTCCGTCTTCCCTAAATTTTTTCTAAATGGTCTTCTTTTTCTCTCTCTTCATCTAAACCTGAACTAGACACTGTTGGCACCCATCTCTGAAACTGAGGACAGTGCCACCTCGTAGGGCATTTGGATATGTAAGGTCATTCATTGCTCATTTGCTTGACTGGAAAGCACTGCATGCATTTAGTAGGCAAGGGCCAGGACTGTTCGCTGTCCTGCAGTGAATGGGATGCTCCTACACAAAGAGAATGGACCTGCCTAAAATGACAGGAGCCTGTGTCTGGAACCGTGGCAAGTCTGTAACCTCAAACCAGTCTTGTCACTCCTCTGCCAAAAAACCGCGGTCTTTCCACACTGCATGCAGAATTTTCCCCTCCCTCTGACTTTCAAGGCCCCAGCATACTCTTTCAGCTTGAATCTCTGCTGCATCCTCACATAGCTAGGCTCCACCCACATGAGACTCCTCGTTATGTCTTAAAACTTCCTTACTTTTTTTTTTTTAATTTTTAAAAAATTTTAGGGGCGCCTGGGTAGCTTAGTCGTTAAGCATCTGTCTTCGGTTAAGGTCATGATCCCAGGGTCCTGAGATCAAGCCCCGCATCGGTCTCCCTGCTCAGTGAGAAGCCTGCTTCTCCCTCTCCCACTCCCCCTGCTTGTGTTCCCTGTCTTGCTGTGTCTCTTTCTATCAAATAAATAAATAAATCTTTATTTAAAAAAGATCTTATTTATTTGACCGAGAGAGAGAGTACAAGCAGGGGGAGTGGGAGGGAGAGGGAGAAGCAGGCTCCCCCTGGAGCAGAGAGCCCGACGTGGGGCTTGATCCCAGGACCCTGGGATCATGACCTGAGCCGAAGGCAGATGCTTAACTGACTGAGCCACTCAGGCGCCCCTAAACTTCCGTACTTCATGGCCTTGCTTGGATGCCCCTATTGCCTTCTTCCTTTCCTTCCCATTCCTTTTTCGTCCATGGACTTGTTTGTCCCTTGTTAATGGACTGAAAGTGTTCTGAAAATGTTCCATCCTCTAACACCCATCTCAGAGATACAGCCAAAAGCCACATTCTTCATAAACTCCTCTCAGATTTTCTGCCATGGAGATTAAACTCTTTTCTTCCTCTACTTGTACACCCCTAAAACACTCATCTTTCTTGTACTGTTTATTACCATCTGTCTGTCGCCATAATTGTCTTTCAACGAGGCTGAATATGAAAGCACTTTAAACTTGAGAAGCAAGTTCCTTGGCTCTTCTTTTTTTATTTTTATTTCACAAATTTTTAAAAAAAGATTTCATTTATTTGACAGAGAGAGGGAGGGAGCACAAGCAGACGGAGCTGCAGGCAGAGGGAGAAGTAGACTCCCTGCTGAGCAGAGAGCCCAATGCAGGATTCGATCCCAGGACCCCAGGATCATGACCTGAGCCGAAGGCAGACGTTCAACCAACTGAGCCACCTAGGCGCCCCTTTAACAATTTTTTTATTTTTGAGTAATTTCTACACCCCAGCATAGGGCTTCAACTCATGATCAAGAGTCACGTGCTCCACCGACTGAGCCAGCCAGGCGCCCCTCGTTGGTTCTTCTAACCCAGTGTTCTCATCTGTAAAAAGTGTATAACAAATTCTGTTTATGCCACAGGGTTGCTAGGAAATTTAATCAAGGAAACACTTGTAAAAATATATTTTAAACTGCAAAGTGATAGGGTCACAACAAGTGGTTGTCTACTGGAGGACAAGCAGGTTCCAAGTCTTAGACATCCATGTACCTTTCACAACACTTGGTTCATAGTTGAAATCTATTGAATTCTGTGAAATTAAGTATCACAAAGATGGAGCAGTACAGCTTCTTTCCGGTGTAGAAGCCTGGGACAAAAATGAAGCCAGTTTTCCTAGTTTTTTGGCGGGTGTGTGCATGACCAGTCATGAAGCCAGATTGATGTAGGGCTCTGTTAGAGCCCCCGGCATCAAGCTTTTAGTGTTTAGGTCTAGGCTGCACATAGGGTCAGGTCATTTCCTACCCATGCTAGTAGTGCTCTTGCAGTAGCTAGCAGGCCCAAACTGGATAACCAGCCTTGCTTGTTCCATAGTTACGTAATTACAGGCCTTATCAAATCTGTCCTGGCTTGTAGACGTGAGACACACGACAGCGTAATCTTTTTAAGTATGGGATAAATGCCTCAGGACCTTTCCCTGGAAACAAGTGGAAAACAAAAGAGAATTTAACGTTTGAATGAGCAAAGGTTGGAGTTCAGTGAACATTTCCTGAGTGACTCCCAGGCATCATGGGAAATATGAAACAACTGGGAGACCTTGCCCTAGAGAGGATTATCCTACAGTAGGCAGGTGTTCAGGATGCTGAAGAACTGCTTGCTTGCTGGGTGTTAATGTGAATATTTGACTTGCCTTTGAGTAGGGATTATTAGATACTAACTGGAAATAGATGTCTTGCAATAGTTGTTCATGGAGCAATCAAACCATTTCAGAAAATTTGAAGAGATTTAGCAATTAGAATAAACATTCTTAACGTTACTTCTTAGCAGAATATTCATACTGTACTGTGAACTATATCTTTTGTATGGCATATTCCAGTGGTCTAGATGTTCTGAAAAGAAAATGTGCTGTTTGGGTGGAGAACGTTGGTAAAAGGGAAATGACTACTTGAGCACTGGCATTTGCTTAAATTCTTAGTTTTTTCTAAAAGGCCCATTGAACTTGTTGGGTCTCCCCACTCCCACCCATACCAACATGTAGGTGTCTTAAATAAAAATAGACAATAAACAAAAGTTTAATAGGATGCTTAAAATATTTGAGTGTATTATTATGATGGCTATTTTCTCATTCCATTATATCTGAGTTCTAAACATAGCTGCTTGAATTGACTCCCTTCCTCTCCAAGCTTCGTTGCTAATTAACTAATAGGCATTGAGAATACAGTGTGTGTGAAACTTGTCATTTCAGTCCTGCTAGTTTTGCAGAGTTTGGGCTGTGCCTTCCTCTTCTAGAAACCTTTGTTTGCTCAAAGAGAAGCAGGAAAATACCGATTGCCTTATTTTAGTATAGGATTAAAATACATGTGGCAAGGACTTCATGGGGCCCAGCTGTTGGCTGGGTTTTCAATACAAATAGAGAAGAAGAATGTTTGCTACCTCTTTGAAAAATAAAGGCACTGTGCTCTTTTGCTGTATGAAGGAAACAGCTGCCAAGATTTGATCTTTGAAGAATGGTGAGACATAAATGAGCCCTTGACTCTCTTAGTTATGGATTTGTCTTATTAAACATTCTTATAATGGACACAAATTAAGGCTTCATAAGCTATAGGACACTGCTTATTTCTGTTCCGTAAGTATGGGCTACCAAGAGGAAAAGAATGTTCTTTCATGCCTGGCACCAGTTGGTTCAGTTCAAAATTTCAGTCCCATTTGTTGGAGTGGCTACTTGAAGACAGATATGAGAAGACCCAAGGTATTGAAGCTCAGCTGCTTTAGTGGAGATTGAAATGTGACTCCAGCAGTTATGCTTTTTGTTTGTCTAATGTCAGCTAAATTCTGTCCTTTGTTATTTGCAGTTCTTTTTTTTTTTTTTAATTGTTATTTGCAGTTCTTAACATTCTGAAATACAAGCAGTGGAGTTTCATAGGATTTTACTTCTTGGTGGGGCAGGGTTACTTCTTAATAGACTTTCTTGTTGGGGTATGGATTTTAAAACTGATATAGATTAGAAGTTATTTTCAAAGGCAAAGAAAATTAGTGGAAAATGCAAGATCACTTAAATCTTCATATACCATTGTGTAGTGTGTTTGTCAAATTTGAAAAGTCTGCACCTCCGTTATCGTACAGTGTCAGAGGTCAGATGATTTGATCTCTGCCTTCCACTGGCTGAGATGACCAAGTGTAAGTGACAGAACACACTGCTTGTAGTTCCTCATAACTCCTGCAGTTTTCTGATGCGGCCTTCCTGGTGTAGAGATTCCTTAAAGGGCCTGTGAGGTCGGCTGGGTTAAGAAAAGAAAAGGAGAGGGCGCCTGGGTGGCTCAGTTGGTTAAGCGACTGCCTTCGGCTCAGGTCATGATCCTGGAGTCGCGAGATCGAGTCCCGCATCGGGCTCCCTGCTCAGCGGGGAGCCTGCTTCTCCCTCTGCCCCTCCCCCCTCTCATGTGCTCTCTCTCTCTCATTCTCTCTCAAATAACTAAATAAAATCTTAAAAAAAAAAAAAGGAGAGTCATTCGCAGAGCTAGTGCATATCACAGAGGTAATGATAGCAATGGCACTTCCCTTTTTCTGACCGTGAGTAAGTGGTGGCAGAGTTCAGAAGGTCTCTTACAAACAGAGGTGTGCTAAATTGCACTAGACCCACAAATAAGCTGGCCAATCACTGAAACCATGCTCTAGTGGATTGAATCTTCAAGCTTCTCTTCCCTTTCCCCTGCCTCATATGGGACACTTACTCTTCCAGCCTAGTTTCACATGAACATTGAGAGGTCTTTTTTGCCCCACCAGTATGCATGAAATGAATGGAAAGGAAAGTTTTGCTCGTGCTCTTCCTGCGATCCAAGATGGTAAATGCAAGACTGTAAGGAGTGGGGTCATCTTTTCCAAAGGATAGGGACTAAATGAGCTTTTTAGTGCGAAGCAAGGTGGCAGTGCCTCTCATCTAAACTCTGGCTCTGGTCCTCCTGGTTTTGGGGGAACAGCCCAGCCCTTCTTACAGTCCTTGCCCTTTTGCTTTGGAATGGTGCCCATCAGTGAGGCGTGTATAATCATCTGATTGAAAGGCTCTTCTGAGAGACCTTGGTGCTTTTTAAATGTTACTGAACTGGTTTTCCATTCAGCACCAACCACCTGTGTTGGTGGATTTTGGACGCACCTAGGGGCTTAATGACTTCTGTGCTTTTCTCTCAGTTGCTTTGGAACCGTATTACTTTGAGATTCCCCGAGCTACACTGATCTTTATGTGTCATTACTTCATGGCATTGATTAAAAATGTTTTGTAGTCATTTTCTTCATATAAAGATGTGCTTCAGGTTTCATTTGAAAGCAAAAACGATAAGAGGAGGGCTGCAGGAGAGAAGTGGGAGGACTGAGTGCATCTGTTAGCACTGACTCCGCCTAGCCCTAGAGCATAATGATGCAGATTTAGATTAATTATGCAGCTGTTCTGAAATTTTACTCATTAAGCACCCTTAATCTGAATTCTTGTGTGCTCTTGCTGGAATGATACTGTCTTATTTAATGATGACATTGTCAATTTGCTTAGTGTGCTCAGAAATAACATTTCCAGGGGCAGCTGGGTAGCTCAGTTGGTTAAGCTTCTGCCTTTGGCTCAGATCATGATCCCGGGGTCCTGGGATCGAGCCCCGCCTCAGGCTCCCTGCTCAGCGGGGAGCCTGCTTCTCCCTCTCCCTCTGCCACTACCCCCATTTGTGCTCTCTCTCTCTGTCAGGTGAATAAATAAAATCTTAAAGAGTAACGTGATATTAACCAATCTGAAGACAAGGGGCTGGTTATAGAAAGATGGTACCTGGCAACAGAGTTGCAAAACGTGTGAAATAATTGATCTTTGAAAGATATGAGCTATAATTATGGTGTTAGAGGGACTTCAAAATTAAACATCAGCTATGCACTTACTGTTTTCTTTCTAGGTGCATGCTATTACGATGCTAATCAGTCTATGTATGTGTTTGGAGGCTGTACCCAGAGCAGCTGCAATGCTGCCTTCAATGACCTCTGGAGACTTGACCTAAATAGCAAAGAGTGGATCCGACCTTTGGCTTCAGGTAAGAAATAAAATGCTGATCTTTGCCCTCTTACCAGGTAACTCCCTTTGCATGGTAATTCTATCCGGCTGTTTTGGTGTTGGTCTCTGGTACTGGGGCCCCAGGCCCTTTGTCAAATCTGCTGTGTAAATGCCAAAAGTAATGTGTTTGTATAAGGTCTTTGAAAAAAAAAAAAACACTTTATCCTGACTCTTGGTGCCCTGCCAGAATTGCTGTACTACTGTGTGAATTCACCTGTGTGGTTTTCTCAAGTGCTTGCACTGGTGTGACACGCTTTCTGGTATGAAGTTGAAGTAAGAGCAGAAACACAGCATTGTGAGAACTATAGTTGACTGACAGAGCTGTTGTCCCAGGGCTAAGATCTCTGAATGAGCATCTTTTGTTGTCTCCAGCTCAGATATTTGGGGAGTGTATGGAACATGCCTCTACCGGTTACTCTTTAACTCAGGAGTGTGGGAAGATTCTCGATAGGTGCATTCCTGCACAGTCCCACTATGCCACAATTCTAGCAAAAAGAAACTGTTTTCTCCTTTTTGACCTAACCTTTCTTGGGGCGGGTGGGGGATTTGTTTTGGCACTCTTGAGGCAGGACAATTTGAAAAGGCATAACCATAAGATTGAAGGAGCTGGTGTGATGGAGAAATAGAGTCTACTGAGCATAAAGTACTCTACTAGATTTGTTGGCAAGCTTTTCCCAGACATTCATTTGGTTTTTCAAGGTCAAGAATTCACACTAGGACTAAGGAAACTGAGGTTTTCCTTGAGTAGATGCTTTACTTATTTAGGTCTTGATTTACTACTTTGATTACTAGATGGAGAGCGACTTGGTATAGTAGAAAGGGCCCTGAGTTTCATTTCCTGGCATAATAGCCAGTTCTCCATATATCTGTGAACAGGTGACTGCATCTCTCTGGGACAAATATGGAGTAGGACTAGATGATTCTATTTTCCAGTGGGTTGGGAAGGCTAGTTTATGCTTCCCTTTTTTTGTGTAATGATTGCTATGAATATCTAGGCCAGGGACTTAAAACCGTTTTGTGAGATGAAGCTGTATTTTGCTCCCCCAAAGCTGTAAGCTCCTATTCCTTCCCCTGCAGTAGGCAAACATAGGAGGCAGGAGCCTACTGACAGCAGGTACTCACAGGTGGGGTTGGGGTTTGCATAGATGAAATTCTTTATTAAAATCGTTAAAAAGATGACCAAGTGTTAATCTTTTAAAAATTTTGGAAGTTGGTACTATTTTAGGGCCCTCAGAATTGTGTACTTTGGAGAGTTTCCTTTTCTATCCCTTTGTCCCCTGTTGCACTTTGTGCAGTACTGATTAATATTTGGAAATGTAGACTATCTCTTCAGCTTAAGCATCCTGTTGCCACTGTACTTGGTGTCCAGGTCCCATTTCAGAGCAGCTTTGATTATTCCAATCACAAAATACTAATACTCTTTCTCTATTTTGTAACCAAGCTTTATGCCTTTGATAATTTGAACTAAGCACTGCTCTTTCTTCTAGAAGTGAAGCTCTGGACGGTGGGACCTTCATAACCCATTGCTAACTACTGTGCTTATTTTCCCTTATTTCTCCCTGTAAGGTAGACATGGGACTTCTTTTTTTTAAACCACTAAGACTGTGTTTTGAAGTATCAGAGAAATAACTGACTTTAAAAATACAATGTCAGGGGCTCTGGGTGGCTCTGTTGGTTAAGTATCCAGCTCTTGGTTTTGTCTGAGGTCATGATCTCACAGTCATGGGATTGAGCCCCATATCAGGCTCCGTGCTCGGTGGGGAATCTGCTTGAGATTCTGTCTCTCCCATTCCCTCTCCCCCACTCTTGTGCACCCGCATGCGCATGCTCTCTCTCTCAAATAAAAATCTTTCAAAAAAATAAAATAAAAAATAAAAATGCAAAGTTAGACTATTTCCTTTTATAAAACATAGAAACTCCTCAAGGCTTAATTTTCTAACAAAGTGTCTCGAAGAATCTGCTGGCCACTTCACTCTAATCTACAATTAAAGCCTAGCTTTAAAGGGGGAAAAACAGCTATTTGAAATGTCTACTTTTTAAACAAACAAACAAGCACTAGTTTTTAATAAAGAATGCTATCAGGGGCGCCTGGGTGGCTCAGTTGTTAAGCGTCTGCCTTCGGCTCAGGTTATGGTCCCAGGGTCCTGGGATTGAGTCCCGCATCAGGCTCCCTCTCGGCCAGGAGCCTGCTTCTCCCTCTCCCCCTGCTTGTGTTCCCTCTCTCGCTGTGTCTCTCTCTGTCAAAAAATAAGTAAAATCTTAAAAAAAAACCCAAAAAACTATGAGATTCTCCTTCAGGCAGAAATCCCATGGGAAGATTGCCTGAGGAAATATTTCTGTCTGCTGTCATGAGTCCCAACCAAAATTACTTCGTAACAAACATCAGTGAGTCTTTCTGAACAAAACACAGTTGTTGATGTGCCTTGGTGTGCCTGACGCACCCATTTTAGTGCTTGGAGGTGGGTAGGTTGGAAGGTGGCTGAAGCCTCCGGAGGGTGCCTGCCACCCTTTGGTGTCAGCTGTGAAGTCTTCTCACATGTGAGCATTTGTCAGCAGTAAGTATTCAAAGCAATAGCCTAAACAGGGTTCAGTCTTCGGGAAAGTGTAGTGTACGAAGAAGAGCATCAGACAAGCAGGAGGGGGCAGTTTCATTTGGAGTGGAGAGTCTTTCTGGAGAGTGCTGCTGCATCAGGTGTCTTTTTCCTTGTTTATTTGCTGATAGTGCAGGTGAGACTGGAGCCTTCTCATTTTGGGTGGTGTCCTAACCCACTCAGGCTGCCATAGCAAAGTAACATAGACTAGGGGCTTAAACAACACTTTATTTCTCATGGTTCTGGAGGCTGGGAGTCCAAAGTCACAGTGCTGGTGAGGGCTGTCTTACTGGCTTTCAGGCAGCTGCCTTCTTGCTCTGTCCTCACCTGGCAGAGGTAGAGTTCTGGTGTCTCATCCTCTTTTTATAAGAGCACTAGTCCCATTATAAAGGCCTCAACCTTATAACTTCATTAAATCTGATTCTCTCCCAAAGGTTCCATCTCCAAAGGCCATCACATTGGTGTTAGGGCTTCAACATACGAATTTTGATAGGACACAATTCAGTCCATAGCCATTGGAATTAATGTGACTTGCCCCTGAAACCTTGTTAGTTCGTTTTGAAATGATGTAAGTGCTCCATCTGGAGGGAGCATGGTAGTGACCAGTGTTAGAATGACAGCTCTCATGGCTGAGTGAGACCTTGGGAGGCCTGGCTAGCTCAGTCAGTAGAACATGTGACTCTTGATCTCAGGGTTGTGAGTTCTAGCCCCACAATGGGTGTGGAGCCTACTTAACAAACAAACAAACAGACAGGGGCGCCTGGGTGGCTCAGTCGGTTGGGCGTCTGCCTTTGGCTCAGGTCATGATCCCAGGGTCCTCGGATCGAACCCCGTGTCAGGCTCCGGGTCAGCGGGGAGCCTGCTTTTCCCTCTCCTCCCCGCTTTCGCTATCTCTCTCTCTCTCTCAAATAAATAAAATCTTAAAACACACACACACACAAAACAGCTGAGTGAGACTTACTACAGCTACACCTACCTACAGCTGCTGCTTCTCAGGCATTTCCAGTGAGGTACCTCCTCCTCCCTTTACAGCTAATATTGTAGCCCCTCCTCTCATGAAGCTTATATTGTATTGGGGGAGAAACAAAAACAAAGTATGAAGAAAACAAGGAATGAGATAGAATAAGAGGGGAAGAGCTACTTTAAACAGGAGGCAACATTCTTTGCTGAGATTTGAAGGATGAAGAGAGAGTGAAACCAGCATGTGCAAAGACCCTGGGACAGCAAAGAATAGGACATATTGGAGGACCTGAAAGCAGACCTTTGTGGATGTAGCGTGATGAGCAAGGAGGAGAGTGGTGGAGATGGAGTTGAGATTAGACAGGAGGCAATTCATTCCCACCCCAAGGTCTGGGAGATTTTGAAATTTTAAGCAAAGGAATATTATCCAATTTACATTTTAAAGAACACTTTTGCTGCCATTTAGGAAATGGATTGAAGAAGTCACAAGAACAAAACAGAGACCGGCTAGGAGGCCATCACAGTGGTATGGGTGAGAAAAGGTGATGACTTGGACTAGAGTCCTAGTGGTAGAGAGAAAGGGAAGCATATGAATTTGAGCTGAAATTTTATAATAAAATCAACAGGACTTCTTGGTGGATTGGCTCTGCAAGGGTGAGAGGGTTAGTCAAGGCTGACTTAGGTTTCAGGTTTGGCAGCTAGGTAGATAGTGGGCCCATTTGCTAAAATGGAGAATAAATATTTGGAAGAAGTTTAAGTTTTGATTTTTTTATACATTTAAGGGGTGGTATCCCATAATTAGTTGTTGTGAGAGTTTGACATTTAAAATAGAGTGCCTGCCTTCCCTTAAATGACGCCATAACCCTTCCTTTTGTTTGGTTAATTCTACTCTCATCCTTCATTTGTTCTGACAGCAAATATTTATGGATTTCCTACTCTGTGTCTGGTATTGTTTCAGATGCTAGGGATACATGAATGAATAAAACAGACAAAAATCCCACTCGTAATGGAGATCAAATCCAAATGAGGGAAGACAGATATTTAAAATGACAAATAATGTTGGGCACCTGGGTGGCTCAGTCGGTTGAGTGTCTGACTTTGGTTTGGGTCATGATCTTGGGGACCTGGGATTGAGCCCCATGTTGGGCTCTGTGCTCAGCGGGGAGGCTGCTTGTCCCTCTCCCACTGCCCCTCCCCCGCTTACCCTTGCGCACAATCTATCTCAAATAAATAAAATCTTTTTAAAAAATAATAAATAAATGACAATATAATATAATATGTTAGAAGATGATAAAGCTACTGAAGTGAAATGATAGCATGGTTAAGGGGGTCAGGGATAGGGGGACTACAGCTGGGGCGACTAGGGTAGACCTCACGGAGGAGGCAGCATTAGATCAAAGACTTGATTGGGTAAAAGAAGTGAACCAAATGAATATCTAAGGAAACAACATTACAAACGGGGAATATCCAGTGCAAAGGTCCAGAGGTAGGAGTGTGCTTGGGACAGTCCAGGGATAATGACAAATCAGTGTGACTAGCACTGGGTGAAGAAAGGAGAGTATACTAGCAGAGGGTGTTGGGCAAATAATGGAGGGAAATGTGTCATACATGTAGGACATCCTGGCTGTTGTAGGGGCTTTTTCACATTTTTTTTGAGTGAAGTGACTGGTCATTTGGGGTTCTGAGAAGACTGTGTAAGAGGACAAGTGTGGCAGTGAGGAGGCCAGCTAAGAAGTGGTAGCAATAATCTAAGCGAGAAATGATGGTGACATGGACTAGGGTGTTGTCAGGAAGTTAAGAACTTGATGGATTGGACAGAGGGAACAGGATTTGCCCATGGTTTGGATGTGGAGTATGGAAGATAGAGAGGAGTCAGGGATGGTCCTAGGGATTTTTAGCCTGGGCATTTGAAGGAATGGCATTGCCATTAACTAAGGTGGGTAAGAGTGTGGGTGGTCAAGGTTGGCAAAGGGCAGGAGACGTGAGAAATTCAGTTTGAAACATACTACGTTGAAACACCCATTTGGACATCCAGGTGGAGATGTGTCTGGAGTTCTGGGAGACATGTAGGCTAGAGACATTTGTCTAGATAGTCAAATGGAAGTTATTAGCATATGGATGGATTTAAAACCACGAGGCAGGGTGAGATTGCCAGGGGAGTGAGTAAAGATAGTAGAGGAGGAGGGTAAGTCTGGGACATAGCAATATTTGGAGATCAGGGAGGAGAGGGGGAAACAGCAAAAAAACTAGAAAAGGAACACTCAAGGAGGTGGGGGGAAAACCAAGAGAACGTGGCATCTTAGAAGTCACCATACTGGAAAGTGTTTCCAGGAAAGTGGAGATAATCAGCCTGGTCCTACACAGTGAAGAGGTCCAGTCATTTGAGGACTTAGGATTGTCCTTAAAATTAGTAAAGAGTATTTTTGATGAGCGATAAGGATGAAAGCGTATTTGGAAAGGTTTCAAGACAGTGGGAAGAGAGGAATTGAAGACAGGAAGTATAAACTGCATTACAGTTTTTGAAGTTTTGCTGTAAAAGAGAGCAGAGAAATGAGATGCTAAGTGGAGGGGAATGTAGAATTGAGAGGTTTATTTTTAAGATGACAGATTGTATAGCATATTCATGCTGATGGGAATGATCTAGAGAGAGGAATGGGTGTGGATGGAGGGGAAGGATTGTTAGAGCTGTGTCCTCCAGTGGTGAGAAAGGCAGAGGGCTTAGCTGTGGATGGGAGCATTGACCACTTATCCAGAGGAACAGGAAGGGTTGTGTGATTGCAGATGCTGGCGGATGGATAGATGTGGGAACTGGTGGAAGTTCTTACTGATTGCTTTATCACTCAGATAAAATAACTGAGGGTGGGACAGAACAGAAGCCTTTGGAAATCCTGGCGGGTGATGATGAATGTACAGTTGTCTACGTTGTAGTCTTTGCCAGACGGTTCTAGGAAGTTGAATGTTCCACCTTCTGGTGTTGTACTAAGGGAACACCTTAATTCTTAATCAGCCTGTGTTTGGTTCCCAAAGCCACTGCACAGTTCTTGGGATAGGTTCTTCAGAAGACTAATGTTTAAACTGCTGTTTCTAAAATACCCGTTCGTCAGACTGAGGCTAATTTTGGCATCTGTTTAATACATAATATCATCAGTCACAGCCTTTTTTGGTTACTTCAAATCACATTTGAGGTTTTCAAGTATACATTTTTATTTATTTTTATTTTTTATTTTTAAAGATTTTATTTATTTATTTGACAGAGAGAGACACAGCAAGAGAGGGAACACAAGCAAGGGGAGTGGGAGAGGGAGAAGCAGACCTCCCGCCGAGCAGGGAGCCCGATGAGGGGCTCGATCCCAGGACCCTGGGATCATGACCTGAGTCGAAGGCAGACGCTTAACGACTGAGCCACCCAGGCGCCCCTCAAGCATACATTTTTACACTTAAAATTGGGAGTGTCCTGATTTTTCAAAACTTCTTAAACATTAGCCCATACCCATTTACAAAAGGGGAACAAATTTCAGTGTTCGAATTTTCCACAGGTAGGAGAGTCGGTAACTGTTAGGGGAAGATTTAAAGACCAGTCTGTCATCTCTGTTAACTAATCCCGAGCACAGTAGATTTTCCCACTACATTCTCCCCATAGAATCTTCTTGCCCAATAAATCCTTTTGCTTTTCATTTTCTTCCCTGTCAGTCACACATGAAATTCCAATTGACAGTTTATGGTTCGGGACCTTCGTTTTAGAAAACACTGAAGACAGAGATACACAACCGAGCCACGAGCCATGTGTTCTGGTCTTGGCTTTGCCACTCCTGAACCGCTTGCCTCTGAACTTGAAATCCTTAATCACTTTTGCATTCTTTGGGCCTCCATTTCCTTCTCTGTGAAAGAAGAAGAGACAGGATCACTATTTCTAAAAATCCCATAGCAGATCACTTTTATCCAAGTCATCTAAAAATACTAAAAATAATAGATTCCTCAACCTCATACCAGACTCACCTTATCTCAAGGGGTTGGGGATAGAGTGGTGGATCTTTTTAAAAAAACAGAAAATGTCCTAGTTGATTCTAAACCTAGCTAAATTTGGAAATCCTGGATCCCTACGAAATCTTTTGGCTTTCTCATGTGCAATCTGTGACCTCACTTTGTTATCACAGTCTGTTAGGTGAATGTGTAATATGCAGAGCTGCACTCCCTAACTGTTGTTAAGGAAGGATGGCTGCTCTGTGCTCTC
This sequence comes from Mirounga leonina, assembly GCF_011800145.1. Taxonomy (NCBI): domain Eukaryota; kingdom Metazoa; phylum Chordata; class Mammalia; order Carnivora; family Phocidae; genus Mirounga; species Mirounga leonina. The sequence continues at coordinate 82,441,238 of NW_023270447.1, forward strand.
TCTCTCTCTTTTTTTTTTTAAGATTTTATTTATTTATTTCACAGAGAGAGACACAGCGAGAGAGGGAACACAAGCAGGGGGAGTGGGAGAGGGAGAAGCAGGCTTCCCGCTGAGCGGGGAGCCCGATGCGGGGCTCGATCCCAGTACCCTGGGATCATGACCCGAGCTGAGGGCAGACGCTTAACCGACTGAGCCACCCAGGTGCCCTGCATTATTTGCATTATTTTAAAATGAGCATGTATTCATGTGCGCTTTTTTTTGAAAGATTTTATTTTTTTATTTGACAGAGAGAAACACACAGCAAGGGAGGGAACACAAGCAGGGGGAGTGGGAGAGGGAGAAGCAGGCTTCCCGCGGAGCAGGGAGCCCGATGCGGGGCTCGATCCCAGTACCCTGCGATCATGACCTGAGCTGAAGGCAGACGCTTAACGACTGAGCCACCCAGGCGCCCCAATGCTCTGTGCTCTCTTAAACTGCTTCTTTGTAGAAAGAGCTACATTTTACACCCTGGTTAGTCAGGAGTGGCCTGCTGTCTGAGGAAATGTGTATGGACACCCTTGAGAGGGTTTTGGGGGTGGAATGTTGGTGGTCTCAGATTATTTAAACATACTATCTAACCTTCAAACCAACCCAGTTAGGTTGGCACTACTATTATCCCCATTTTACAGATGAGGAAACTGAAGCTCAGAAAATCACCTAGTAATTTATCTAAGATCACACAGCCAATAAATGATGGAGCAGTGATTGAAACCCAAGATTTTGCCTCTAAAGTCTGTGTTCTTTCTACTCTGTCATGCTGTGAGTAGTTTTCTTTTTTCTTTTTTTTCTTTTAAAGATTTTATTTATTCATTTGAGACACAGAGAGAGCAGGGGGAGAGGTAGAGGGAGAAGCAGGCTTCCCGCAGAGCACGGAGCCCAATGCGGGGCTCAATCCCAGGACCCTGAGATCATGACCCGAGCCGAAGGCAGACACTTAACCGACTGAGCCACCCAGGCACCCTGAGTTACGGGGTTTGAGGAGGAACCGCCACAGCAGTAGAGCATCCTTCTCATCACATGCTATCAAGAGAACATATTATGAACATGGTTTATTGCTTTTGATAACCTTGATCACCTGGCTGAGATGGTATATCTTAGATTGCTCTACTGTAAAATTTTTCTTTTTTCTTTTTTTT
>NW_023270447.1:82442512-82462514 GCF_011800145.1 Mirounga leonina
AATTTTTTTTTTCCTAGTTTATTTTTCTTTTCCTGTGATTCCCTTTATTTGTAGTTGTCCTTGGTCCTTGATCTTCCATGGAATTTGGGGGGAATAACTAAGCTATCTGGCTGTTATGTCTATCATCAGAGTCAGGAAAGGATAATGAGCAGAGGGTGTGTCATTTGAAGAAAAATTTTCAAAGCTTAGGAAATTTTTAAATATCAACATGACTTTTTAAAACTTTTTGGTGGGGAGCAGAATGCTGAAGACAACATCTTTTTTATTATGACCTAGCACATCCAGATCTTTCCAACTACCCAGAGCCAAAAGCTCTACTGGAAATAATTTTGTTTCATTAGGACTGTTCCCTAAATGGATAATAACATCTTCCCAAATCAGTAAGTAATCCAGCAGAAAAACTAGTTTACTTTTGGAGTTGGATAGCAAAAAGAAAGAGTATTGGTCATATCGGTCGTATCAGATGTCTGTGGGAAGGCCAGGATAGCCTTAGAAGCTGGAAAGTTCTGGAACTGTCCAGAAATAACTGCCCAGAGTGTCATTGTTTCTCTTACTATGTAAATGAAACCTTAAAAATGATGCACATAGGGCTCTTGGATCCATTGATGTTTTGCTGTCCTGTGTCTGGTAGAAAAGTTTAGTCTTAGGTTCTCTACTGCCTTTTCCTGAGCCTGTGGTAACGTGTCCAGGAAATGTCAAAACAAGTAAGGGAGTGTGGGACTGATACCTGGCACCAGGTATAACCAAAACAGCTAACCAGGAGAGTCTGTTCTAGAAAAGATCACACAGTCCTTTCCTCGGTGTAGGTCCCAGGTGTCAGTGTTAACATTGAAATAGCTGAATGTGGAATTTTAAAAATAATGTATTAGTGTACTTACTCACAGGCATTAGAGTCTGCTTTTTAGTATTGTTTTGCATCTAAACACTTTATACATTTTTTTAAATTACCATTATATGCAGATGTGTTCTGAGAATGCCAGTTCTGTGGAGATGAGAGAGAGGTGGATGCTTATCAACTGGTAAATATCGGACCATGTAACAAGAGGACACATATGCCTTTCAAATACACTCCAAGCTTCTGTTCTCTGTTCTGAAAACAGGTCATTAGGGGTGCCTGGGTGTCTCAGTTGGTGAAGCGTCTGCTTTTGGCTCCGGTCATGATCCCAGGGGCCTGGGATCAAGTCCTGCATTGGGCTCCCTGCTCAGCGGGGAGTCTGCTGCTAGTCCCTCTCCCTCTGCCTGCCTGCCCCCCCACTACCCCCTGTCAAATAAATAAACAAAATCTTAACAAAGAGAGAGGGAGAGAATTCTGGGCTTTCATATCTGCGTACTGTTATCCTGTCTGCCTACCATCTTGACAAGCAGTTTTTGGTTGCGCTTGGGTTTCCTGTGCAGTAAAACTCTCAGACCATCTAGTGTTCCTGTTTTTCTCAGGTATCCACATAACCTCCCCTCCCCCCAACAGCACTTGATGTGTTATGAGCACAGTAAACTTCATTTTGCATGATGCTTTATCCCTATGTATCTCAGTTGCTATATAGATTTATTGATTTTACTTTGTGTCCTGAATGAAATTGCAGAAGGCTAATCTTATGTGGGGGGAACACAGAAGATACTATCCTAGAGTCGTTCCTGACTCCTGCCGTATGGATGACACTATTGGTTTTTAGGACACTCAGCAATGCCTTGTACCAGCTCCTGCCCAGTGCATATTATTTGGTTGTTTATTCTCTATACAGTCAGGATTGGTCCAGTTTCTCAAGCTTTCTAGCTCTTGTAACTTTGAGAAGATTTGTAAAGGATCTCTTGGGTGGTCTTTCTTGGTGGGCAAGGGTTGTGATGGGTCATTTATTAACTTGAAATATCAGCAAATCCTTGGATACTACCTTATCCTTTCAGAGCTTAGAAACTACCTCCCATCTCTTTGGGAAATGAACTCCTGAACTGTTGCTTTAATGAATCCTACTTTTCACACAAGCAGTGCCACGGATAATTTCCTTTGTTCCATAATTCTCTCTAGAAGTGGTTATGGGCTATGGATTTTATATTTGATTTGTTGGCTTTTATGCTGTGTTCCTTTTTTGCCTTCTTTCCCATTTTAGTAAGGTTTCTGAAATCCATTGCCCAATCTTTTTTTTTTTTTTTAATTTTATTTATTTATTTGACAGAGAGAGACACAGTGAGAGAGGGAACACAAGCAGGGGGAGTGGGAGAGGGAGAAGCAGGCTTCCCGCAGAGCAGGGAGCCCGATGTGGGGCTTGATCCCAGGACCCTGGGATCATGACCTGAGCCGAAGGCAGACGCTTAACGACTGAGCCACCCAGGCGCCCCATCCATTGCCCAATCTTAAAATGTTTCTTGCTGTTTGTTTGATTTACATGTGTGAGTTATAGCATGATTGCATTTTATTTGAGGAGTATGTTCTTGAAGACCTCACATAATGAATTTTCTGGCAGTGGATCAGTGGTCTTTCTGTTTACTGGTTAAAGCGGTGGGTGATGCCATGTGACAGTGGCATAAACATGGTGGATAGTTCACCCTATCAGCTCAGACATTAGCTGTTCTTTTTTTCTTAACGATACTTTTTCAAGATGTAATTTATGTATAGTAAAATGAACAAATCTTAAGTACACAGCTCCAACTTGTAAAAGCATGTATACAGGGATGCCTGGGTGGGGTGCCTCAGTCGGTTGAAGGTCCAACTCTTGATTTCAGCCCAGGTCGTGATCTCAGAGTCCTGGGATTGAGCCCTGCGTCAGGCTCCACACTTCGCACTCAGCAGGAAGTCTGCTTGAGGTTCTCTCTCTCCCTCTCCCCCCACCACTCTCTTTCTCAAATAAATCTTAAAAAAAAAAAAAAAAAAAAATGTAGGGGTCAGTTGCTTAAGTCCCTGACTCTTGATTTCAGTTCAGGTGATCTCAGGGTTGTAAGATCAAGCCCCACATCAGGCTCTGTGCTGGGCGTGGAGCCTGCTTAAGATTTTCTCTCTCTCCCTTCCCCTCTGCCCCTCTCCCAACACATGTGTGCTCTCTTAAAAAAAAAATTTGAGGGGTGCCTGGGTGGCTTAGTCGTTAAGCGTCTGCCTTCGGTTCTGGTCATGATCCCGGGGTCCTGGGTCGAGCCCCAATTCAGGCTCCCTGCTTGGCAAGGAGCCTGCTTCTCCCTCTCCCTCTGCCCCTGCTTGTGTTCCCTCTCTCGCTGTCTCTCTCTGTCAAATAAATAAATAAAATCTTTTTAAAAACTGAATAAATAGGGGCACCTGGGTGGCTCAGTCGGTTAAGCGTCTGCCTTCGGCTCAGGTCATGATCCCAGGGTCCTGGGATCGAGCCCTGCATCGGGCTCCCTGCTCCGCGGGAAGCCTGCTTCTCTCTCTCCCACTCCCCCTACTTGTGTTCCCTCTCTCGCTGTGTCTCTCTCTGTCAAATAAATAAATAAAATCTTAAAAAAAAAATAAAAATAAATAAATAAATAAATAAAAATTGAATAAATAACTAAAACTCATTAAAAAAAAGTGTATACAGCCATGTGATTATCACCCAGGTCAAGATACAAAATACTTCTATCACTTCAGAAAGTTCCCTCATGCCTTTTCCTATCAATACCACTCCCCACAGAGGTAACCACCTTTTGACTTCTAAGTGATTTGAGATTCATCTTGGTTTGTGTGAGATTCATCTGTGTGGTTGCATTTACCAGTGGTTTTTCCTTTTCATTGCTCTGAGTGTTCCATAACGTGAATATACTACTGTTTTTTTTTTTAACCCATCCTCCTCTCCTGTTGATGGATACTTGGGTTATTTCTATTTTGAATATAGTTACAGTTAACATTCTCATATAAGTTTGTGGACATATCATTCATTTCTTACTTACTTAAGACCCACTTATCAACTTTAAGAAATATTCTAGGGGCGGCGCCTGGCTGGCTCAGTCGGTAGGGCATGTGACTCTTGATCTCGGGATTGTCAGTTCGAGCCCACACTGGCTGTGGAAATTACTTAAAAATAATAATAATAAAAATCTTTAAAAAAAGAAAAGGAATATTCTAGATATGGTGAATATCCCAGAGAGTCCTATGTTCGCTTAGTCCTGCTCTAAGTAGGAAGATCTGATGATGTAACTAAGTATTATAGAGGGTTGGGGAGGAACGACTGCTTGTCTAATAATTAAAGATACTGCTCATAATGAGGGCCTCCTCACCGAAAGTGATGGGAAGAATGTGTTGGAAGAGGGAGGGAGGCTGGTTGGTAACACCATTAAGAGCTTGGTTTTTGTGCCAGGCAGACACAGGTTTGCATCAGATCTCTGTTGCTCAGTAACTGGCAACCTTAAATGGGTTATTTAACATCTCATTTGCCTTACCTTTTTTTTTTTTTTAAAGATTTTATTTATTTGGCAGAGAGAGACACAGCGAGAGAGGGAACATAAGCAGGGGGAGTGGGAGAGGGAGAAGCAGGCTTCCCGCTGAGCAGGGAGCCCGATGCGGGGCTCGATCCCAGGACCCTGGGATCATGACCTGAGCCGAAGGCAGACGCTTAACGACTGAACCACCCAGACGCCCCTTGCCTTACCTTTAGAGTAGAGATGGTAATACCTACCTTTCCTAGTTTCTATTCAGATTTTATCCCTTACGGTATTCAGCTGGAGAAGGGATATAGAATCTGATGAAGTTGACACCTTTACATATACTGAAGTACTAGTTATGGAGTGGGGAGTAATCAGAAGTTATCCTCAAGTTCCCAGAGCTTGAAAAGCGATTGCATTCATCCGTCTGTATTCCTTTTCATGCCTTTATTTATTGAGCATGTATGGCCGGTGCTGTCCCAGCTCTACAGCAGGTACAGGTGTGAACAAGATGCAGGGCCTGTCGGGGACAGACAGTAAACCAGTCAGTGCATACAGAGAACATAAAGCACTAAGGAGAGAATGACTGGTGGTTGCAGACAGCAGACAGCATGTTTAAAATAAGTTATAGGGGCGCCTGTGTGGCTCAGTCACACACAAGTCCCAAAGAAGGCCACGCCTGTGCATCTAACTCTTGATTTCAGCTCAGGTCATGATCTCAGGTCGTGGGGTCGAGCCCCGTGTCAGACTCTGCTCAACACGGAATCCGCTTGTCGCTCTCCCTCTGCTCCTCCCCCTGCTCTTCTCTCTCTCTCTCAAATAAGTAAATAAAATCTTAAAAAAAAAAATAAGTTACAAACTGTGTCGAGTCCGGACTTCTGTATGGACGCATGGATTTTTAAAGGAAATCTGATTTATGAAGAAAGAAGTAGCACACTAATGAATTTGGATTCTTTTCACAATTTGTTACAATTTATTTTTAAGGCCAGTTATGTGTTTTTATTAAGATGATTTGCTTTTGATTAAAATGACTGTGAAGTATTTTAAACATTTTTCTGTTTTCATAGAAGGAAGGCACTCAGGTGCCCAGATACCACTTCCAGGTGTTAATAATCTCTGTGAAGAAGGCATAGGATATGACTTAAGCTACTACTTTAAGTTCTTCGTTACATTAGCAACTTCCTGATCCCTGGACCCGTTACTGGTTAATCTTCTTTATGAGTTGGTGATTTCTCCTTGTCTCCTCTAGCCATTTGCAGTCCTGGAAACAACCTGGATCTGTGGTGGTCTCGGGAGATGTGCATGAGAGCAGAGCCAGTGGGTTCCCCTAGGAAAGGAAGGAATCCTTCCTGTTTATGTATAAAGTTCAGAACCTGGGATTTTTCCAGAATACATGCTTTTCTAAGGTGGGTACACATTCTCTCCTGCTGGAGAGAAGAGTGGGAAAATTTGCATAGCACAAATCTGGGTAAACCCTAGTCTTCCAGGAGAGAGAATAAATAAGATTATACCATATTTCAGTTTGGCTCTCCCGCCTGACTAGGATTTTCCTGTTTTGACACCAGGCCAGAAACTTATGACTAGCAACATTGTTTTTACTTCTAAACAGAGCCACTTCAAAGGGTACCCACTCTCCAACCCCCATTAGAACTGCAATTAACAAGTTATCAGATTAAGCAGACTGTGGACCTCTTCTCTTCCAGGAGAAATTGAATCGAAAGGACTACTTGAAATGGTAACAAGGAACTATTATTGGTTTCATGTTGTTAATTTTTAGCTGATAAGTGCTATCCTATTCATCAAGTGGCCTTTCTCCTGGGTTTATTTAGAAGTGAAAACAATGCCAATAGGGAATTTCTTTTTGTTAATGCCTGTGGCAAGCATACAGGATCTAAACGTTTCTCATGCCTATTATAAAAGTTCCTCTTGTTTTGGATGTTCTGTAAGTGACCCAAGGAGTGATGTTTTGATGTGGGTATAATTATAATAATGAAAATCTATGCCCTAAAGCCCGAGATCCAGACAGGCTTTGTCTAATATCAGTGAATTGTTTTGATATCAGTCAGTAACTTTCTGGCCATTTTGCAACTGAAGAATGAAATAGGAAAAGAAAAAAAAATGGCAGTGTAAGGGAGACACCCCAAAAAGTGTTGGGCCTTACCCCTGCTGAGTGACTGGCTGATGCCTCCAGGGTAGGCTGTGATTAACTGGAGCCACTTCTTATCCCAACTCAGGAGGGATCTTTAACCATTTGGTTTCCAGGGTTGGGTTTAGTTCAGCATTTTCATAAGAAATACTTCTTGCTCTTTAGGATAGTAAAATCTTACTGGGAGACTCTAAATGGATAATTTCAACACAGTGTGCTAAGTTCTGGGACTGAAATAGATACAGGATGTCCCTCCCTGTGTACCCCTCCTCTTCCAGGAGGCTCTTTAGCTCAGCATGGGAGGGATGTGCTGGCAGAGGTCCTAAAGAAGGCCATGCCTGTGCAGAAGAATTTAGTGTTCTGCATCCGGTACCATGTTCCTTGTAACTTAAATCTCTATTTTAGACTGTTTAAACAGCATACTTGACTAGAACCAAGTTCTAGAAAGCTGTTTAGGGGTTCTCTAGTGACTTAGCCAAATAATAGCTTTATATTTGCTTCCTACTTTGTTTCTGTAAAATAAGCATTATATTTTTGTATCTTCTGAGGGTATCTCTATAAATGCAAAGGCTTATTGTAATTATTATTGGCCACATTGATTGTAAATTGGACATATTTTCATTATCAGGAGAGAGACTGTTATCTTTTCCAGACAGAACCCCTGTGGACCTTGGCTGTGTACTTTGGAGACCATTCTGAGTAATTATTTGTCTTCCAGGTGTTTACAGCCCAAGACAGATTTTATACTCAGAAATTGTAAAATGTTCTCAGTTTTCCTTTTTGTCTCTCCATTCCTCAAACGATAAAACTGTGCAACATGCTTTCCTTGTTTCTGTGACAAAGTATTACCTATAAAATCAATAGTTTAGAGATGGAAGCAGTTAAATTACAACTCCAGCAGTTTTTCTTTGAGGGATTTCTTGCCTTTTACTTTCTAGCCTGTCCTCTCCTACCCTCTAGGTTTTTTGATTCAGATGCTAATGTGGTGTTCTGGGAAATGCCTTTCCAAATTATTCTTTTCCTGACCTCTGAACTGTTGCTATCAAGGTCAGTCACTTCACACACTACCATAATGACAGCTCTATCAAGCCAAAGGCTTGGTCAGCTTCCCAAGACCCAGCTTGGATTCTCTCAGCAAAATTCATCTCTCCCACCCCCTGTGCACACACCAACTCGAGGCTCCTGGCTACCACAGAGAAGTAGCACCCACACAAAAGAAGCTGTGAGGTAGGATTGTAGGTCAGTCTGGTCTGTCTGGTCTTACTTTGCCCTGGAGGCCAGTTCTGTGTGGGAAGGACTTAGGGTGCTGCCTGTGGAGCTGCGAGGGAGTGCTTTTCTTTGGACCTACCCTGCATGTGAAAATGAGTGCATGTGAAGAGTTGCTAACACGACGTGGGGACTGTGACCTGGAACCTCAGCAGTTATTCATGCTTTAACGTCCCCATCGGCATCATTACTGTAAAATATTTGAAAGCATCCAGAGGAAAATCTTTTGATTGCCAGTTAAGAACCAGTTTAGACCAAGCCCCCTTTAAAAAGCAAATCACAGGGGCGCCTGGGTGGCTCAGTCGTTAAGCGTCTGCCTTCGGCTCAGGTCATGATCCCAGGGTCCTGGGATCGAGCCCCACATCCGGCTCCCTGCTCGGCGGGAAGCCTGCTTCTCCCTCTCCCCCTGCTTGTGTTCCCTCTCTCGCTGTGTCTTTCTCTGTCAAATAAATAAATAAAATCTTAAAAAAAAAAAAAGAAGCAAATCACAGAGCAGAATATTCTGGAATTCCATGAGCAAAATAAAATATTTTTGTCCAGTATTTTTCTTCTGGATCTGTTAGTATGCTCATGAGTCCCATGGTTAAATTTTTCATGTTCATAGTCGTTTTCAAACTTTACCTCCTGTAAGTCCCTAATTCCTAGTCGTCCGTCTTTCTATTTTCAGAGTCATGGAGAACTATTAGCAGGTAACCTGTGTTGCTGTAAATAAGTCTTAAAGCTATTTGCCTGAAAGCCAGTAGGTAGAACTTTTTTTTTCCCTTTTATTTATTTTGCAAAGTATAAGTTAAGTGACCTGTATGTAGATGAGGAGAAATGTTTGTATACTGAAAATGTGAGGGTTCCTTTCAGCACCCCTGTGAGCAAAGCATTTGTTGAGGAAAGCCCACTTTGGACCTTTGTCCTTACTTTATTAACCAAAATGAAGGTTTCCATATAGTCATATACTGAGTGTGCATAGAAGAAACTCTGTATGGGTTGCCTGGGTGGCGCAGTCAGTTGAGCGTATGCCTCTTGGCTTAGGCTCAGGTTGTGATCTTATGGGTGGTGGGATGGAGCCCCATGTGGGACCCTGCACTCAGCAGGGAGTCTGCTTGAGATTCTCTTCCTCTCTTCTCCCTGCCTCCCCCGCCCCCTTACACACACATGCGCTCACTTCCTCTCTCTCTCTCAAATAAGTAAATCTTAGAAAGGAAGGAAGGTAGGAGGGAAGGGGAAGGGAAGGAAAGAAAAGAAAGGCAGGCTGTATGTATTCCATGTTAATGTCATTTAGGAGCATTATCTAACAGGCTCACTCAAGGGTGGTTTAACTCTACAACATGGTTTTCAAAGTCTAGTCCCCAAACATGAACATCACCTGGAAGCTTGTTAGAAATGTAACTTTTGGGCCCCCACCCCATACCTACTAAATAAGAAAGGCAGAAGTGAGGCCCAGAGATCTGCATTGTAACAAGTCCTCCAGCTGCTTTTAACTTAACGTAAGCTGGAGTTTGAGAACTAACGCTCCAGGGGGACGGTGGCTATTGTTTATAACACCTTAATAATAAATCGATAATATTAATAAAGACCGATCATGGAATAGAGACGTAGAAATAATGTTTTAGCCATGCATAAAATTATACGCATCCCTAATTAAAACCAGTACTTGTTTTATCTTGTATCAAACATTTGAGCTGTTCTTCTAGTCCTTCGTTCTGTGTGAATAGAAACTACAGTTGTGGGAAAGTGGCAAAGAAACCAAACCAGAATTTGAAATTGCTTCACTGTTTTACCATCTTCTTTGCAAAAGTAAACAAGAATGCCTTGTAATTCTGCCACTGTCTTTCACATGTGAAATTCCCTGATTTCATAGGAACCTTGGGAAGCATCTGAACTAATTAGCAATTTTAGGGAATGTTAGTTCTGTGTAGAGGGTGCCTGTCTGATTATCCAGTTTCCCACAGCTGCCTTTTTGGTTTGTGCCTTGTTCAGAGATTTGCTCCATTGATCCTATCTGCTGTGTGATTATGTTTGGGGAATGAACCCTGTGAGGCTAACTATTGGCTCTGGGGGAACAGGCCCGAGTAACATGGTTTGATATGGGCACGTTCGGTCCTGTGGTGCTTGACAAGAGCCTGCATGGGATCGACACCCTTTCTTCCTCAGCTTTTGTGATACAGTGATATTTAGACTCTGTCTAGAGGCTTAGTAGGCACATTATTTTGAAGGTAGGCCAAGAGATGTCCTAATGAGTATAAATCCTTCATATATGAATTTTCTTGAGGGAAGGGGATTTATTTCATCATACGTCACCATGATGATGATGATGGGCCTCTTAACTGTGGAGGGTCTGCTGTTGTCAAAGTACTTTATAATGTACCAGATTTCCAATAAATCAGTCTCTAGCATGGTATGCAGGTGTGTGTTAATAAAAAATTATTAAACAAATATGGTATCATTCTAGCTACTGTATGGGATGAATTGGATGTACGTATGTACAATTCTTCAAAGTTTTGGACCCCACGTTTTGTCTAGGGCTAGTTCATATAAAAGTTATTTCCCTTATCTAACGGTGTGGTTCTGTTTTGAGGTTTTTTTGTGTGTTTTGGGTTTTTTAGAAAGTTTTAAGTACTCTTGAAATAGCTTGCTTTTCTTGGAACTTTAAAACATAGATAAAGGTATGTAATTTGAATATGAGTTTTCTTGTTTTTTCAAAATTCTAGTACAAACTTGTTTGCTTTCGAGAACCCCACTTGGCTAAAAAGACCGTTTACTCTTCAACTTACAGAAATTGCCAAAGTTCATTGACCCCTGCAGTCTCTGACCTCACGATAAATTTAATTCATTTGATTTGTAAACCTTGAACTAAGATCATTGGGAGGGGAGTTAAAGACCCTCTGCTTTAGACAAATTCAAAATAGGAGGGTGCCTGGGTGGCTCAGTCGGTTAAGTGTCTGCCTTCAGCTCAGGTCCTGATCTCAAGGTCCTGGGATGGAGCCCTAGGGTGGGGCTCCGGGCTCAGCGGGGAGTCTGTTTCTACTCCTCCTCCTCTCTCTTCTCCCCTCCCCTTCCTGCTCTTGCTCTCTCAAATAAATAAAATTAAATTAAAAAAAGAAATACGTAGATTCTTAGAAATGATCAAATTAGGAACTTTTTACAGAGGCTTCACTATTGATTCTTAAAGTAACAAGAATTTAAAAGTATCCAATTTGCAACAAATACAAACATTATATGCATAATTGGGTCATAGAAAATCTGATACATTAGTATTTTTGACTTCTCCTACCTGAACTAACTATATAGGGGCTGTATGTTGAATTCTGTGCTTTTCTTTTTTTTTCCCCCCCCCCCCCCCCCCCCCCCCCCCCCCGCTTCATTTGTTCTTGTGTGGTAATTTTTTCCCACCTTCCTTACAAATTTAGGTGGAGGAACACAGTTAACTTTTTAAGTATGACCCTACTTAGTTGTCAAAATATTTAAGATGCTGAAATTAAAATATGTATTTGTGACATGAAATAGGCCTTGGAAATGCTGGATGAGGGAGTTCTCCCACTCCTTGGGATAGGAAGTAGAGGGAAGGATTTTGGCTTTCTAAAAGGTCAAGATATTTGAGAAGTCACCATTTTTTTTTAAAGATTTTATTTACTTGAGAGAGCATGAGACGGGGGAGGGTCAGAGGGAGAAGCAGATTCCCCACTGAGCAGGGAGCCCAAAGCGGGGCTTGATCCTGGGACTCTGGGATCATGACCTGAGCTGAAGGCAGACACTTAACTGACTGAGCCACTCAGGCACCCCAAGAAGTCACTTTGGAAAGTCCTTACCTAAGGTGATTCTTAAGGATTGATATGTCATTGTCACTGGCCCCAGTTTACCCTTCATTGGAGAGTTCAGAGAATAAGTAAAGGGTCCTGTAACAGCGGTAGGTTGTGACCCAGAGTCTTGTGGGGAAAAAGAGGTCCTAAGAATAGCCTTCTGTTGAGTTTATTTACCTCTCTTGTGTACTCTTTCTCTGTGGCCTACCTAATTAATTCTTAGGAAAGTATTTTTTCAGCTTTGAAACACTCCCACCTTTTAAAGTTTATCTGACTTGCTTGTGGCAACTACTCAGAAAGAATGTATGTATATGTATGAAGAGCAGTTTAATATAATGGCTAAGAGAATGAGTTTTATTTTATTTTATTTATTTATTTTAAAGATTTTATTTATTTGAGAGAGAGAGAGAATGAGAGACAGAGAGCATGAGAGGGAGGAGGGTCAGAGGGAGAAGCAGACTCCCTGCCAAGCAGGGAGCCCGATGCGGGACTCGATCCTGGGACTCCAGGATCATAACCTGAGCCGAAGGCAGTCCTTAACCAACTGAGCCACCCAGGCACCCTATTTTATTTTTTTTGTAAGATTTTATTTATTTATTTGACAGAGAGAGAGACAGCGAGAGAGGGAACACAAGCAGGGGGAGTAGCAGGCTTCCCTCAGAGCAGGGAGCCCGATGCGGGGCTTGATCCTAGGACCCTGGGACCATGACCCGAGCCGAAGGCAGACGCTTAACGACTGAGCCACCCAGGCACCCTAAAATTTATTTTTGAGATTTATTTATTTGAGAGAGTGTGTGAGTGAGTGAGTGTGGGGGGAAGGGCGGGCAGAGGGAGAAGGAGAGAGAATCTGAAGCAGGCACCACACTCAGTGCAGAGCTGGACATGGGGCTGAACTCAGCCACCCTGAGATCTTGACCTGGGCCAAAATCAAGAACCGGACACTTAACCAACTCAGCCACCCAGGTGCCCTGCACTTAAAATTTTTTGATATAGATTTGATACAAATGGCCAATTAAGAATTCTGTTTGATCATTTCCATGATTTTTTAAAAATTTAATCAGTTTATTTTTTAAAGTAAGTGCTAGGCCCGACATGGGGCTTGAACTCAACAATCCCGAGGTCAAGAGTCGCATGCTCCTCCAACTGAGCCAGCAAGGCGCTTCTGATTCCATGTTTTCCTGTTTTGGGGACCCTTGGTCTGTTGCTTCATTTTATTTTTTTAAGTTTTTATTTAAATTCCAGTTAGTTAACATACAGTGTAATATTAGTTTCAGGTGTACAATGTAGTGATTCGGTACTTCCGTACACCACCCAGTGCTTATCACAAGTGCCCTCCTTACTCCCCATCACTTATTTCACCCATTCCCCCCCCTACCTCCCCTTGGTGACCATCAGTTTGTTCTCTGTAGTTAAGAGTCTGTTTCTTGGTTTATCCCTCTCCTACCCCTCCGGTTGTTCGTTTTGTTTCTAAAATTCCACATATGAGTAAAATATGGCATTTGTCTTTCTCTGATTTTGCTCAGCATAATACACTCTAGCTCCATCCACATCATTGCAAATGGTGCTGTTTCATTTTGTACACTTGATTTTAAAAGCCAGGATTTCCAGTATTTCAAATCCCAAACCAAATTTTAGTCTAGAAGGTTTTTAAGTTATGTGTTATCTGAATCTGTTATGTGTTTTATTTGCTTTTTTCCAACTTTTTCTTAGTATTTAGGAGTTCCAAAGTAAGGGTAAGAACTTGAAGCATTGTTTGGTATTTCACAAATTAAGTCATTTTGGGGTAATACTAGCATTTTAACTAGACCACTATATTAAGTTTTCTAGGAAGCTTCCTCCTGGGAAGGCAAGGGTTTTTTTGTTTGTTTGTTGTTGTTGTTGTTGTTGTTTTATTTATGGAGAGAGAGAGAGCATAAGCAGGGGGACCGGCAGGTAGAGGGAGAAGCAGGCTTCCTGCTGAACTAGGAGCCCGATGTGGGACTCAATTCCAGGACCCTGGGATCGTGACCTGAGCCAAAGGTAGATGCTTAACCGACTGAACCACCCAGGTGTCCCATGGGAAGGCAAAAGTTTTAAGTAGAGATCACAAGACTCTGTGAAGGACAACAGCCCCCTGAGTCATGATTCCAGTAGGGTATGAGGGTAGCAGGAGCAAGCTCATGGAGTACCTCAGCCAGTATTCCCTCAGTCAGTGCTGCTAATTGACAGGAGAATCATTCCTAGAGAAAACTCATTTCTGTGGTCAGATCCTGTTTGGATTGATGTCTGTTCTGTTAGGAAAGTGCTCAAAATAGCTGATGCCACATAGTACTCTTAGATGCTCACTCCACTGTCTGAGGATTGGTACCTTCCCAGTAGATCATGGAAGTTCCTGTTAAGTTGGAGCCCAAGGAAGACAGCCACTTGCTCACTTTTCCAGCCTTGAGACTTTGTTATCAACGCCATTAAAGCAGTCTAAGAGGGGTTTTCAAACCATGTTCCCAAAACCCCTTGCTGAAGGGGAGGGGCCCAGCTCTCTACCTGAATGGGAACACCTCAGCTGCTATTAGCTTAATATACTGTTGGGATTCTTTCTGCTTAAGATTTTTTTTTTTTTTTAATGGATCCTGCAGTGGTAACAAAATTTTTTTTTCTTGAATATTACAGTATTTACTGACACCTGGGTATTGAGACAAGTTTCTTTATCTTTAGCAAACTGAATGTGGCATGTAGAGTAAGAGATTGGGAGAAATAGCAGTTGTTATTTAAAAGACAGAAAAGGCTCTGAGAAATCCTGCTTCTATGTGACATTTGTTATCCCTAAGGTTTTCTAGCATAAGCCAGATTTCTGTTGTTTCAAGATTTGGTCAACATAGCTCAGAAGTCCAGCCTGGAGGGCCTTAATAGACACTGCTGGTATCAGGCCTGCAGCTCCGTTGGAATGCCTTCATATTGAGCCTGAAATTCTGCCCCCATTTGTACTAGTGAGGCCCACAGCTAGAGGCTTAGAGGTCACCCCGCTAACATGTGACTCAGCACAAAGGAGAACTCCAGGCTGCCACCTGTTTTACCCAGGTTCGCTGACAGCGGCTGTTTTTACGCTGCACCCAGGTACTAGCCTGTATTTGTACTCGCTAGATTCCTTACATTCTTTTCCTGTGTGGGTTCCAGTAAGCTGATTAAAGGGATGGGCAAGAGAGTCAACATTTATTGAACACCTGCTATGTGCCAGGCACTGTGTATGTGCTTCAGGTGTATTTTTTATTTTTTAAGATTATTTATTTATTTTTTTATTTTTTAAAGATTTTATTTATTTGACAGAGACACAGCGAGAGAGGGAGCACAAGCAGGGGGAGTGGGAGAGGGAGAAGCAGGCTTCCCGCTGAGCAGGGAGCCCGATGCGGGGCTCGATCCCAGGACCCTGGGATCACGACCCGAGCCGAAGGCGACGCATAACGACTGAGCCACCCAGGCACCCCTAAGATTATTTATTTATTTGAGAGAGAGAGACATAGTGAGAGCGAGCACGAGCAGGGGAGAAGAGGATGAAGCAGGTTCCCCACTGAGCAGGGAACCCAACGTGAGGCTTGATTCCCAGGACCCTGCCAAAGGCAGGCTCTTAACCAACTGAGCCACCCAGGTGCCCCTCAGATGTATTACTCAAAACAGCCTTATGAGATAGGTACTCTCATCCCTAATTTCAGGTAAGCAAAATAAGTAACTTTCCTCTAACTCAGGTTTCTCTCTTTTAATTATAAATGATGTATGAGGCAGTGATATGATAATAGTGATGTATGGCAACAGACGGTAGCTACACTTGTGGTGAACTTAGCATAATGTATAAACTTGTGGATTCACTATGTTGTACACCTGAAACTAATATAACATTGTGTATCAATTATATTAAAAACAAGTTGTATAAATTGGTGATGGTTTTCTGTCAGACCTCAAACCAGTTTTGTTCTCCCCCTTTCCCTTATGTTTTATAGTATTGGTTCCCCTTTTGTGATTCTTTCAGGGAAAGGTGATCTGTAGACAACCTAACTATGGCTTGTGAGACCCTGAATCCTAACCATGATGTTATTGACCTTTCCTAGGGTCCTATCCTTCCCCTAAAGCTGGAGCAACTCTGGTCGTGTACAAGGACCTGCTGGTGCTGTTTGGTGGCTGGACGCGGCCAAGCCCGTATCCCCTACACCAACCAGAGAGATTCTTTGATGAAATACACACTTACTCACCTTCTAAAAACTGGTAAGCCACAAAGATAAGATCTTTTCAATCCTTGAAATCTAATAAAATGACTTACCTTTTTTGTGTCCAGGAATCTCTGAGAATTTGGTAAAAGCTCTGGACTCTTTTCCAGGAAACAAATTTACATGTGCACAGATTTGCTGACAGTTTCAAAGAGTTTACAGGACCCCCTTAAAACCTAAAGCTAAGGGGTGCCCGGCTGGCTCAGTTGGGGGAGCATGTGACTCTTGATCTCCAGGTTGTGAGTTCAAGCCCCATGTTGGGTGTAGAGCTTACCTTTAAAAAAGTTTTTTTAAAAGGTAAAAAAAGAAGAAGAAAAAAAGAATTAAAAAAAAAAAAATAAAGCTAAGAACCTCTGTTCCAAAGAGAAAAAGTGGAAGAGATTTATTCCTCTTCCTAGAAAAATAAATGTGCCATTTGGAGAA
The DNA here is from genome assembly GCF_011800145.1 of Mirounga leonina. NCBI lineage: Eukaryota > Metazoa > Chordata > Mammalia > Carnivora > Phocidae > Mirounga > Mirounga leonina. Next base: position 82,458,712 of record NW_023270447.1, read on the forward strand.
TAGGGGCTCTTCAGTTTTGGCTGCTCATTCCTCAGGCATGCTGTGGATCCAGATGATTCATTGTTCTCTGCTATGTCTCGAAGACTGATTCCTGACACTCTTTTTCCTTTTTCCTTGTAATGGACTACTTAGTACAGGGCTCTTGGCAGCTGCGGCTGATCAGGACTGTAGAAAGAAGTGGAAGGTGGTGCTTCTTTAGCACATCAGGCTGAAGCAGCCAAGGAGCCATGGTGGCGTCTCTGGTCATCTCTATACTCCACCTCTAAGCGATACACACTGAGAACTTGAAAGTGAGCATAGCTTTAGCAGGTTTGTAGGAAAGGCATAATACCTTCTGCCATCTTCCATTTATTATCCTAACAGTATCTCCACTGAAGGTGATAGGATTGTCATTTTAAAGGATACCTACTTACTGTTTCCACCTTAAACACATAAGACCAGATACAGGTGGTGCTGACTTGCTGGCTCCCTCCTCTCTTTTTGTATTAGGTGGAACTGCATTGTGACAACCCATGGGCCACCTCCAATGGCTGGCCATTCCTCCTGTGTGATAGATGATAAAATGATTGTCTTCGGTGGCTCCTTAGGATCCCGGCAAATGTAAGTATACTTGGTTTTGCTGCCTATCAACCTGAAGGCAAATACTCCTGGGAATAACGGGTCAGAAGAGTGAACTAGTCAGGTCAGTATTCCTCAGCATGGTTCTAATTGATCCAACCAGTTCTTGCTTCCTAGCATTCTAGTTTTTGATCCCCTAATCACAGAACAATAGGTTGGAAAACTTCCTCTATAAAATCAGAGCTGTGTAGAATCTTTTTATTTGGTATGTGGTTCATTCGGTGGGATCAAATTCTTACATAGCCTCCACCTTATTTGTTTCTACCTGTGCCTACAGAAGGCCATCTTCTAAGAAGCACAGAGTGCTTTTACTTGCTCTCTCCTTTGTGTCCCAGCCTGTGCCCTCTTGGGCTTTGTAGAAGAGAGGTAGATTGACAGGACAGGTTGTAAATGATTCATTCTCCAAATTAGATGGGTTGGGGGAGTGGGTAGGAGGGAGAAAACTGTCAGGTCCGATGCACTTCTGTGAGGCTGTGCTCCCTACCTACTGTCCTTACCATCTCTGGCCACAACTGGCCAGCTCAGGCCAGAGTCAAGGGTCAGAGCAATCCATCGGAATCACTCTTTATCTGAGTTGATGGTAGCTGCATTAATGGTCATGAGAGGGAAGTTGATGAGCTGTCAACAGTAGAAGCATTCCAGACCCAACTGTCTTCTCTGTTAGACAAGGTATTCCCCATCTTCCCATTTCAAAACAGTTGTGGAGAGACTGAGCTGCCCCCCGGATGAGAAAGTTTAGGGTAAACTTTATAGTATTAGAGTTCTTATTCCTGTGATCCTCTGTATGAGTAAATGACCTTAGCGAGGTGACTGCCTTCCAGTAGTCTGTCCTTGCCATACTGGTCCCTTGGGGGTTGGAGATGCCAGTTTGTCCTTAATAAAACTGCAGATCTCATTAGCCATGGTGAAATTACTTTTTGTAGCCAGAATCGATAAATCTTTATCTCCTGGACAGTGATAGAGCTACCTTTTACATCAGTTTTTTCTCTTCCTTGTGGTTTTTGCTTTTGAATGGCTATATCTTGACCAGTAGCTATTTCCTGCTATCACTGGTTCACTCTTACTTCAGGTACTAGTATGTGGCTGCAGACATGCCTGAAAAGAGGCTTTATGGGTCAGTGGGAAGAGCAAAGGTTTGAAGGTCTTGAGATGGGTTCCAGGGAGAGGAGGGGAAGAAAAATATAGTTTAAGATGCTATGACCAGAGCGTGAGGGACACCACGAATTCCGTTTGGAGGCATCTTTCAGCTCGCCGAGTAGACCCCATGAGCAAAGCTCACTTCCCGAGTTGAAAACATTTATGGACAAGAAATTGTCATTGAAATTAAATGGTGGCAGACATGTCCAAGGAATATTGTGGAGGTTCGATCTGTTTATGAATCTTGTGATAGATGAATGTGTGGAGATGGCAACTAGTGGGCAACAGAACAATATTGGAATGGTGGTAATACGAGGACATAGTGTCATCATGTTAGAAGCCTTGGAGCGAGTGTAAACAATGGGTGTGTTCATCAGAAGAAATTAGCTGCTTCCACATGTCCCCTCCATAATACCTGTTTTACTACAATATAAAAATCAGGTCGTGTGCATTTTCATATTGAACTTTTTTGTTAAATAAACTTTTATAATGGTAAAAAAAAAAAAAAGATGCTATGACCATGGCACTTTGCTGGGCATCTTTATAAATGTAACTTCCAGGGGCACCTGGGTGGCTCAGTCGTTAAGCGTCTGCCTTCGGCTCAGGTCATGATCCCAGGGTCCTGGGATCGAGCCCCGCATTGGGCTCCCTGCTCCGCAGGAAGCCTGCTTCTCTCTCTCTCTCACTCCCCCTGCTTCTGTTCCCTCTCTCGCTGTGTCTCTCTCTGTCAAATAAATAAATAAAATCTTTAAAAAAATAAAAATAAAAAAAAATAAATGTAACTTCCAGGGGCACCTGGCTGGCTTAGTCGGTAGAGCGTGCAACTCTTGATCTCAGGGTCATGAGTTCAATCCCCATGTTGGGCATGGAGCCTACTTAAAAATAATAACTTAAAAAATATAAATGTAACCTCATTTATATCATCTCTGTGGTCCCTGGGAGCTCCCAACTCCTTCAACCTTATTTCCTTATCTTATAGGAGCAACGATGTCTGGGTCCTTGACCTCGAGCAGTGGGCGTGGTCCAAGCCGAACATCTCCGGCCCCAGTCCTCATCCTCGAGGTGGCCAATCTCAGGTGCTCAGGAATTAAAATAACTATTCAGCAAACACTGTAGCATCTTCCAGTTAGGATGGGAAAGGGAGGAGGGAGTCAGGTAAGCTGCCAACATGCATAAGCCAAAGAGACTTTGTCGTTCTTTTTTGCTGGTACTTATTTTTCAACTTCTAATGGGTTGTATTTATTTTTAGTGCCTTTATATTATGCCTCTCCCCAAAACATTTACTTTGCTGTTTCATTTCTCAAGAGAACCCTGCACTTTATGTACGCTCACGTTAATGTTTGATCAACAAGGAATATATCCATTCAGGTGAATCATCAGTAATTTGTTCACAAGGATCGGAATTGACATGGTTTTGGGAGAATGGAGAGTTTATGGTGACTGGAATACTCTAATTTGGGTTCTGGGTAGGCTGTTTTCATATACCACTGACGCATAGGAGATCAGATGCCTGTGTCTTTGTAGGTTTATTTTAAATGTCTTCCTCTCCCCAGATTGTCATAGATGATGCAACTATCTTAATCCTTGGAGGGTGTGGCGGTCCCAATGCTGTGAGTATTGCTGGTGTGGCATTACAAGGCACATGCTGCTAAGGGTTCAAAACTTGCTCCCCGTCTCACCTTGTGAGCATGACGTCCTTTTTATTGAGAGAGTACCTTTTTCACTTTGGGTATATAGCCATGGTATTTTCTGGCCAAACTCGGCTCTTTTTCTTTTCTTTTCTTTTCTTTTTTTTTTTTTCCTGTGGGGTGAGAGGTGCTTTAAATCAGAGACATTTGTCTCTTAAATATTCATATCTATATCTATATTCTTCCTGCTCCCGCTTCCTCTTTAGGCTGTAAGGTTTGCTGCTATCGTTTTTTTCAAGGAAGAGTGGGACAGAAAAACAGGCTGCTAACTGCCAGAGTTTACATGGAATTTATTTAAGAATGCAGATTCAGAAAGTTGCGGATATGTATTATCTACCCTCTCCCCCACCAACACACTCA